>NC_133652.1:14853401-15049683 GCF_009905375.1 Apium graveolens
GCATTTAGACTCAATTGGTCATTATGAATTTGGTAGTGATCCATTTGGGGTGACAAATGCACCGGCAGTATTTATGGATTTGATGAATCGAGTATTTAGGAATTATCTGGATAAGTTTGTAATTGTGTTTATCGATGATATTCTTATTTACTCGAGAACTGAGGAAGAACATGAGGAACATTTGAGGATGGTGTTACAAACTTTGAGAAAAGAACAGTTGTATGCTAAATTTTCAAAATGTAAGTTTTGGTTAAGAAGAGTAAGTTTTCTAGGACATGTAGTTTCGGAAGAAGGAATTTCAGTTGATCCTTCAAAGATTGAAGTAATTATGAATTGGAGAGACCAAAGACGGTGACAGAAATTCGAAGTTTCTTAGGGTTGGCCGGATATTATAGAAAGTTTGTTCAAAATTTCTCTAAGATAGTGGGACCGTTAACGAATCTTACAAGAAAGGAAGTTAATTATGTTTGGTCGGAAGAATATGAGCAAAGTTTTGATGAATTAAGAAAAGACTAACGTCTACCCCGGTACTTGGATTACCAGATGGAACTGAAGACTTTGTGATTTATAGTGATGCATCAAGAAAAGGTTTGGGGTGTGTGCTAATGCAACGCGGTAAGGTAATTGCTTATGCATCTCGACAATAAGAAACCATGAGAAGAACTACCCCACCCATGACCTGGAATTGGCTGCAGTAGTTTTTACTCTTAAGATTTGGAGACATTACTTGTATGGGGAAAAGTGCAAAATTTATACTGACCATCAAAGCTTAAAGTATTTTCTCACAAAAGGATTTAATATGAGACAGAGAAGATGGTTGGAGTTGTTGAAAGATTATGATTGTGAAATTTTATATCACCCGGTAAGGCAAATATTATGGCTGATGCATCAAGTAGGAAACAAGTAGGGAATTGTTCGAGCATTGAAGTGGAATCCAAAATCATAAGGAATTGGAAACATTTAGGATTGAATTTGTTAAGAAAGGAGAGGAAGAGAGTTTAGTGTATCAAATCGAGGTTAGACCCATCTTGTTAGAAAAGATAAAGGAAAGTCAGAGACAAGATGAATGCTTAAAGGAGATTTGGAATAATTCAAATTCAGAATTAGGTAAAAAGGATTTTAGGAAAGGTAATGATGAAATCGTTAGATTTCGGGATCGAATATGTGTGCCGTCTGATGTAGAAATTAAGAAAGAAATTTTGTCTAATGCTCATTCATCACCTTTTTCGGTACATCCTGGATCTACGAAGATGTATAAGGACTTGAAAGAACATTTTTGGTGGCCATATCACAAAAAATATGGTTAGCCCGGTGTTCCGAAACACCAATCGCATAAAATGAGATTGGAGAAGCGACACCCCAGCTATCTACATGCCGGACAGGCTTTGCAGATCACCAAAAATATGAATAAATTCGTCATCAACAGATCCATCACCAGATAAACCCAAGCATGACTAATAAAAACATAACAAACACTCAAAAAGTAGAGACAAAATACACACTCCAAGAGGAGAGACTACACAAACACCCAAAAATTTGGGTTTATTGAAAGAAAATAAAGGAGAATAACAGAGAATGAAGGGGTTGGGGCTTTCCACCGGAGGGAAAACCCAGTGAAACACCTCGATTTACTTGAAACTAGACAACGGTAACAAAGAGAATGAAAGAAGGGAAGCAATATTAGTACTTTTAAACCTAGTCCCAATTCTAATTGATTTTTAAACTTAACTTCTCTATCGATTTAATTTACATTCATATTGAATTTTATATTATTCTAATTAATATTTAAGTCAATTTTTATAAACAATTTAAATTCTAATTAATATTAAGCTATATTATTTTATTGATATTGAAGTCAACTTACATTTCAAATATAATTTTTGTTTAATTAAATTCTAAAACAACATTTATTATAACAAGCAATTTAGTTAATATTTCGTTAAACTATAAATAGATATTAATATTTTCCTCTATTAATTTAAATTATAATTAATATTGAACTATATATTTGTAATTGATGTTTAAGTCACCTTTAATAAACAATTATAATTTTAATTTATATTAAGCTCTATATTATTTTATTAATATTGAAGTAAACTTACTCTCCAAATATAATTTTTATTTAATTTATTTCTTGAACAATTTTTATTGTAACAACCAATTTAGTTAATTTTATTTAAATTATAAAATAGATATTAATATCTATTAGATATAATAAATATTTATATCTATATAATCTAAAAATAATTACCCCAGAAGTTAAAATAAAATAATTTGCACTTTTCATTCGAATTAAAATAAAAGTATACTATTGATCTTGGATATAATAAAATTTTAAAAAAAAATAAATATAATTAGTTTCATTTGGTTAATATGAATATGTATTGGTCTACCACAAAAGTAATAAATATTATTGATAAGTTACATTGAGTTGAGTTTAAAAAAAATAACATAATTTATTCATCCTGGTTAAAAAATATTAAATAATTGATCTAAACTTAAAAAAATCAGAATATAATTTGACCAACTAAAATAACACCACATATATTATTAATTAGGATTAAAACAAGTTATCCTATTAATCATGGATTAAAAAATTATAATGAAATTTAAAATAATTAGTTAGCTTTGATTAAAATACAATAATGTAATAATGTAATCGGGGGACTTAGTTAAAACACATTAATATAAACCTTTTGATCGGCAATAAAATAATATTAATATAATAGTAATCATAATTTAAATATTATTAATCTTAATTAAACCTTACTTTTAATTAAACCATAATATTTTTGTGAACACAAATTGAATAAAACTATATCATTTATATAATATTTTTAAAATATCTCTAATTAATAAAATTATTATCACATACATGTATTAATATATTTATCATGAAATCATATGATTTAAAAATTTAAGTGAACAAAATTTAAATATTCAATTCAAATTATGTTCTTACAAATAATAAATTTAATTATATAAAGTTTCCATCAGTTTTAAGATAGTTAATATAAAAATCAAACTAACAAATTTTATATAAGAATTCTAGTTTGATTTTCAATCGGGTTCATAATTATTTATTTATTTTAACGTATTTAACAACAAAAAATATAAATTATTTTTTATACGCCGTCGTATTTCAAAATACTCATCCACCTTTCACAAGTTTCAAACTAATCAAATTTTAACTAATTTTATATATAATTTATTTTTTTAATACAGTACAAAATATAAATAATTCTTATTAATATATATATTACTAAAATTAAACATGTAAAAGTAATTTTTCAAGGAAAGTCAAAATTTGTTGACCTTAATTAATTAAAAAGGTAAATTTTGACCACATTTTGAAGTAATGGGGCAAAATTCAAATATAATTTCATTAAATAAGTTTTTCATCTATATATAAATAGATAAAATTCAAATGAAATTTATTTTATTTTATTCTATTTACTTATTATGAGTTATTCATTTTATTTACTAGTTAAATATACTCCGAGTAAATTAGAGAGTCGTACTTTACACCGATTTTCAAAATAGTGGCCAACTTTTCTTTCTGCATTTCAAAAAAAAATGGTTGCCGTCAACTCCCGTTAAATCTTCTCCGTTAACTAATATATTTAAAGTGAAAATTGCATATTGGTGGTCGTACTTCACATTTATTTTTAAAATAGTGGCTAAATTTTTAAAATTTTTAAATAATGACATTTTTAAATTTTTATTGTAGGAAGAGTTTTAAAGAGTTTTTCTAGATTGATCTTAATACTAGATGTCGATTAACAAATCATTATCACTTTTGTTATAAGTTTTTTCAATTAATGGATACTCTTCTCTATAATTTTGCTAAATTTTTTATTCATATTTTTTTTGTGAGGAGGTTGAAAAAATAGAGAAGTGGGGCACTTGATTAAATTAGAAGAATTGAAAAAACTGATAATTATTTAAGTTGTGTTTGTACTATTTGTTTAGTGATATATATGTTTTTGTGATGATAAAAACGTGAGTCCGGTTAGTAATTTGACGAAACCATTCTTTTAAAAGAAAAAAGATTTTAACAATTTATAAAAGTTTAACCATTATTTTGAAAATAAGTACGAAAAACAACTATTATTCTGTAAGTAATGATGAAAACTTAACGGGAGTTGAAAACAACCATTTTGTTGAAAGGCGGAACAAGAAGTTGGTAATTATTTTAAAAATTTGAAAATTTACCAATTATTTTGAAAATAAATGTAAAATGCTGCACCCTCATGTAATTTAGTCAATATACTCCATAAGATAAAGCCTCCACCGGGTAATATTTATTTTGAAGCAGCACCCCGATCCCATTGACGTGGAAGCTTGTAGGGAAGACACAAAACCAGCATTAGTCACCTCCCTTTCCAACGGAATGACAAACTTCAGTCGAAGCACGATTTTTCTAATTAAGCCCTAAATCACAGCACCAAAACTCAGGTATTAAATGCATGTATGATTTATGAAACCTGTATATTTATATATGATAGTATGTTTTCTTCAATCGTTTGTGGGTTTTGATCAACTATATATTGTACTTTACTTTACATCTCTAATTATTTTGTCCTCTTTTTTAAAGAAAAATTGAAAGTTTTCTGGTTGAATTGTTTGTATATATGGGATCTTGAAACATGTTAAATCCACTTTTATTAGTTGATATATGTAGCAAAATCTTATGCTTTCAGATTTTGTGACTTTGTGCAGCGAGCAATTTAATTACTACTTGTATGTAGCATCCTTTTAATTTTTGGTGTCCCTGCCTGTTTTTGTGTTCAGACTTATGGCTAGTGATGCGAAGAAAACTAGGCAATTTGAAAATGGAAGCGCAGCATTCGATAGGATCAGCAGCTTGCCCACAAGCTTAATGGAGTTGATCCTAGAACGCTTACCGACTCATGATGCAGCAAGGACAAGTGTTTTCTCTAAAACATGGAGGAATGTGTGGGGAATGCACCCCCGACTACATTTGGATGAACATTTTATCTCGCAATTGGTTTCTCAGAAGTTTTCCGAGTTAGATGAACAAAGTAAAATATTAGAAGTTTCCAGAATCATTACCGATATATTTTCAGCTCATAGAGGCCCAGTTTTGGATTTCCTTCTTTGCATTCCTCGAGACCTACCTATTCATCAATGTCAAGATATGGTTACATGGATTAAAAACATAGCAAACAGTGGTGTTAGGAAAGTGGAGCTTCTTAATGAATCACAAGATGCCTGCATTGTGCCCTCTCATTTCTTTTCTTGTTCGCAATTAACTCATTTGACCCTCATGAACTGCATACTAAATCCACCCCTTGGATTTGAAGGATTTCGTAACCTGATTAGTGTTGAACTTGTGTATGTCACAATTAATGCTGATATGTCATTCGGCACTCAACTCAAGGAATTGGAAATGGAAATCTGTACTGGGATTGAACATTTGGGACGCCAATTTAAACGTGAAAACAATCTCACTTTCTTGAGTATCATTGACAGTGAAGATATTGATTGGCAGTGGTTTGAATGCACCCAAAAGATGGAAGTTCTTAGGCTTGGGATGGATGAAGTGCCAAGTTCTGGTACGGAAATGATTACTTTAGACAAGCTACTTTGCAATATGCCTAGACTCAGTTCTCTTTTCCTTGATGGCTTCTTCCTCAAGGTAATCTTTAATATCCTACTAGTAATAAAATTGTTATTTAACTAATATAATTAGTTGTTGCAACTAAACATCTTACAAATTTATTTTTTTCCAATATACTCAGATATATACGTGTTTGTATGTAGATTCTTGAATCAGGTGCAGCTATTTTGAAGAAGTTTCCGAGAGCTATGGAGAACTTGAAATATCTGTACCTTCACCGTATTGAATTATATGATTTGATTCAAATTCAACATGTTCTTTGTTTGGTCAGAAGTTCACCTTATCTGCACACTCTTGACATCGATCTGGTGAGAACTTTTTTTCCCAATCTTATCATAATCCTAAGATATAGACTTGGAATAAACAGATTTTCTTATCAATGGACAAATTATGTTATCAAATAGTAGATATTTTAGAATACTGAATATACCATATTGGCTGCATATAAATGTGACCGTAGATGTTTTTGTGTTTCAACTTGTAACTAAGTATAATTCACAAAACATACCCCATATGTTTTTCCCTCTCCTATATGGAAAGAACTTAATTAAGCAAGGAATGAATTTTATTCAAGAATAAATGCTTTAAACCTACAATGTAAGGTATATTTTATTACACCGAGTGTCGGACATGTAACCTAACTCTGACTAGGACCCATATAATCTAAAAAAAATATAGCCCAAAACAGGCCTAAGAGAAGAAAAAAGAATGAAACACCCTAAAAGCCCCCCTCTCGAAGGCTTAGTCTAGCGGATATTCCTAGAAAAATGTGCAAATAAGTATTTGAAGTTGTGTAATTGACCTTACTCAAAAGAATTACCCTCTAAAAGGAAAAAGGTAGGGATGGAAAGAGGTTCCAAATCTTCATATGCACTAGAGAGAACAATACACTTCCAATTATGTTCTCAGGTTTGAGTTGACATATAAGGTTGTGCAATTGACATTAACAATTTATTAGTACCCAAAATCTTCAACTTCTTGAGAAGTATCTATCGGTGTTCTTAAAAAGCACTAAGCAGCTGCGAGCAGCGGAAGGACTTTCTAGAGGTTAAGGGTACACTTAATTTTAAGTGGTATAGCAATATATATTTGAATTTTTAATAAAATGTAATAAGTAAAATTAAAATTTAGATTATAGTGAAGTGAAAAGAATCTAAACATAAATGTTCATAACAAAAAAAAGCAATTTAATTTTGATTCTTATTATTGTTATATATTAAATAATATTAATCTTTTGAAACCAAAAAATCAGCAGCTCTACATCTCTTTGATCATGTAATACACTCAATGACCGATTATCCGCCTAAATAGGCTGTTTAATCTTGGAAAATGCTTAATTGTGTGCCTAGTACAAAATCGATACACTTTATGGTCCGATTCCGCTTAAGCATTGGCTTAGGCCTAGGCCTAGGCCGCTGCTCAATCTCCTTTATAGAACAGTACTGGTACCCATGAGTGAAGTTTTTTGGTGTAAAAATTTAAGAGTCGTTTCTCACTTGAAAGACCTTCATAGATCCTTTACAACACATAGAAATTAATATTGTGGTGAGTGTCTGTTTTTAATCCAAATGTGAGTATCTACCCCTTTGTTTATGTACCGTCTACACTCTGCATCATGCAGTAAGTTCTACACAATCTAAATTTGGAATCATATTTTCCCCTTGATTGTATGGTCGCTCCTACTCTAGTGTGAGATCCGTTTCTCATAAATACATAATACTTTCCTCCTTTAGATTTTATGCATAATCTTTTTAACTACAATAAAGATGACCTTACACAACCTCTGTATAAGTGATAGTCACTTTAAACTATAATTTTTACTCCCTTTCACTCAAAAGTTTTCTTTGCTCTTTTGAATAATATTTATTTCTTCTCTTCATTCTATAACAGGATTTAATATGAACTCATGTCTCTTTAAGAATTCACATTATATTTGAAAGTTTCTCCGCTCATCTCTTACAAAGTTGTATAAATGGTCGCATGGAGTCATAATTATATTATCAATCTATTTCGTGGCTGGTCAGGACAATTTGTCAGTTTTAGAGATTGGGTTTTATTATTCACTACTGTATCTTATTTTATATGGACAAGTTACAACTTATTATTAGAAGATACTATATGTTATCTACAATATTTCTGATAGTAACAAGAATCTTGAATGCATAGATATTCATTAAGAACTAACTGGATAGCTTCTATATTAACATCGTATATAGGATCATGGAGTACAGAGCAGTGATGGTATGGACTTATTGGACCTTGCGACGTTGTCGGACCACATGATTCGTCTTGAAACCCTTAAAATATACGACTTGATTGGTTCCCGTGCCGAGTTTCAGTTCCTTAAACTTTTGCTTACATCTTCCCCTTCGCTTAAACGGATTGAACTTAAAATGAAAGACATAGTTGATGATCCTACAGAAGAGTTTAGGATTTCACAAGAGTTGTTGCAGATCCCTAGAGCATCCAATTCTGCACAGATCCAGTGGATGTAGTAGCGAGCCTAGTGGCAGGGGTGACTGGTATATCTTGTGCAGCAGAGCTGTAGTTCTTCTGGCTTATTTCAAAACTCTTATTAAAGTGCACATTGAACCTTTTTTTTGGTGGTTGTAAAATCAATTGGTTATAACGAACTCATCAAGGTCCCTTATAACTTGTAACCATCTGAAGTAGCTTTTTTTTTGTGTGAGTAACTGGTACTTGCATTCAAATATCAAGATCTAAAACATGGGAAATAAAATCAGGAGGAGGAGTGGCGTACCACTCTCCTTTATCTGACATAGAATAGGCAGCTCTAGCTAACTCATGTGACACCGTATTCGCAGATTTAAACACAAACTAAATTAGCACTTGATTTACATGCTTTGATAAATGGACACAATCATCGACTATGGTTCCGAAAAATGATTCATCTGGAGCACTCTTACATGCCTGCACTATACTGTCTTTGAATCAGTTTCAAACACACACAATTCATACTATATCTCAATGATCCAAGACAGTGCTTCCTTTAGCGCAATAGCTTCTGCTTCTTTTGGTCTCCAAACCCTCTCTATCTTCTTACACATAGCTCTCATGAACATTCCATGTGCATCTCTGATAACCGCACCGCAGCAATTACTCATGTCCTGGAACACTACAGCGTCTACGTTAACTTTAATCCATCCTGCACTCGGTTTCTCCCACTTTCTTGCTTCAACTTCCTGTCAACCATTTGTAGTCGATAGCTGAGCTTCTCTCCAATCTCTCAGCATGTTGTTAGCTGCAGCCATAACTCCAAAGGCAGATCCATTTGCCCTATCCTAGACCCATTTATTTCTTCTGTTCCACAGACCCCAACACAGCATTCCCATCTGCACACATTGCTCTCTTAAACACTCGTCAAATATCCTTCGAATCACCATAAAAGCTAAGTCGTGAGGCGAATGTTGCACCATCGAAGACATTCCTGCCATAGACCATACTGTTTTTGCAAACTCACATGTAAACAAGACATGAGTATCTGTTTCAGTTTCAGAACGACACCAGGGACACGGTATACTGATGTTAACCTGCTTCGTTGCCAGTGCGTGAGCTGTAGGCAGACATGACTTACGAAATCGCCATAAGAAATTGAAAACCTTTCATGGTAATTTTAACGGCCATAGCTTAGTCCAATACAGCTTAAACGCATCTTCAGACATCCATCAATACCCATTCTTTACTGTAAACTCCCCTTTCTCCTCTAATATCCAAAATCATTAATCTGTGGTATCCTTCATCGGCAACGGGATTTGCTTAATTAGCTTAACATCTCGACTTTGGAAAATGTCATTAATGACATTATAATCCCATCAACGCTCGTCATCCTGCATTAAGCTATATATTGTTTTATCGTGTAGCTGCACATGCATTGGAGTCATTACATATCCATTATTCACCTCCGATAGCCAAGGAACACCCCAAACACATATATCTCTTCCATTCCCTATTCTTTTCCGAGCCCCTGCCTTGAACACCTCTATAGACGCCAATATACTTCTCCAAATGTAACTTGGATTTGTTCCTACTTCAGCATCTAAGAAACTCGAATTAGGATAATCTTTCGGCTTCATTACTGCAGAAACTAATGGGTTAGATCCCTTAAGTAATCGCCATCCCTGTTTAGCTAATATAGATAAACTAAACTTTCTTAACTCCCTAAGTCCAAACTCACCACAATTCTTAGGCATAAACAGTTTACACTATGACATCCACTTCACTCCCTTACTATTTACCCCATTCCCCCATAAGAATGCATTCATTTTTCTTTCATTCTCCTCACACATGGTATGTGGAATTAAAAATAAGCTCGTCCAGAAACTTGGTAGTGTTTGAGCTGAAGAGGACAGTAGAGTTACCTTCCTAGAGCGTGACAATTCACTTTGGGAATTAGACATACTAGAGTGCGATTCAGTTCAGCTCGTAGCTCTCCAGTTTCGAAAAATGTTCTACAAAACTTAGTCACATCTTCCCCTACTATCTCCCAAGAAGCTCGATAAAATCTCGGATTTAATCCATCGATCACAGGCGATTTATCTGAGTGCATAGTAAACACAACACGTTTAACTTCCTCCTTCACTATAGGCGTGACAAGCAATTGGCTCTGCACTTCTGAAACAACTAGAAGTTCGATTCTTGCCGGAAGACTTATTCCTGTATTGTACTGCATAACATATTATTGAAATAATCCGTGATAACCTCTTGAATTTCAGCATCCGTTTCCTTCCAATCCCCATTCTCATTTTTCAATTTTTTTAATTTTGTCTCCAGAAAAACCTAAGTCGTGCAAGCCACAATCCATTATTGCCACTGAAAATCCCTTCATCAATCTTCTAGGTTGCCTTTGCCCCCCGCTTTTCTCATCCATCAAAATAATATCATTAAAGTCTCCTATTATACTCCACGGTAACATTGAGGCTACTGATAGATCACGAAGCATATTCTAAGATTCAACCCATGTAGCTCTATCAGGAATGCCATAGTACCCGGTATATCTCCACCTTCCAATCAACACCTCCTCCGTGACCTTGTACGTTGATAGCAAAAGAAAGAATACTCAAAATACACCACTTTCCAGCTTCAAGTGCCCAAAATACCCACATGCGGGAAAAGTGCCCAAAATACACACTGAGATGCGTATTCAATTTTTTTTAAAAATACAAAGAATACGCATGTGATACATGTATATTCTCTAAGTGAATACGCATGTCTCACATGCGTATTCTTTGTATTTTTTTAAAAAATTTGAATACGCATGATGGTAATGCCTATTCAGTGGGTATTTTGGACACTTTTCCTGATGGGTATTTTGGTTTTTCACCCATAGCAAAACACCCTGAAAAACCTAATTTCTTACTAACTTTCTCTACGTTATTGCTTTTAACCGGAGTCTCACTAAAGCTCTGTTTGTTGTTGCATACAGTTACAACAGCTTTTTACTGAAAATCTGTCAGAAAATTATTTGGTAAATTCTAAAAGCTGCTGTCTCGAAAAGCGATTTTGGTCTAAAAGCTGCTATTAGCAAAAGCATGTCCTCCCATAGTTTTCGAAAAAGCTGTTTTCAGCTTTTGCAGGTAGTAACTATCAGTTTCACCATCAAACCTTCTAAAAAATATTATTTCTCTTCTATATATAATAGGAGAACAAGAGTATAATTTCATGAGATTAAAAAGTCTCATTGAAAAGACTATATTACCCATGTTTTTAATATCTATATAAAAGATGTGGTTGGTGGGAATCAAACTCAAGTTATTTCATTCAACTCTACAACCGTTTACCACTGCACCATATTGTCACATGTGCTTTTTATGATACACATAATATGTAAGTGTGCTAAATTAGTATTTTATTTAATTTTAACGATATTTACTTGAATTCCGCAAAAAAAAGGATAGTTAGTTGAATATTTATACACTTTATTTTAAAGAATTGAAATTACAGACAGAGAGATAGTTGGAACGCCAATTACCATCTGAAGTAGCTTAGCTTTCAGACATGAAAGATTATTTTGTTCTTTGCTTTTATATTTTTATTTAGCATTATACTTTATTATATTCCCAACTAAATTCTTTTTTAGTTAGTGTTCATGTCAGTTCTACTAACAAATTCTAAAGTCCCGAGTTTTAAACTAATATCATAAAAAATAGTAAAAAATCTAATATAAATAATTTTAAAAAAAATAAGATAAAAATAACCCTAGCTTTGCATAAATAACAAGCTACTTTAGTATTTTATACTAATAAATACATAGTAATTCATTCTAATTTATTTATACTTTATTTATTCTAATTTTATTCTAATGAAAACAATCATTATCATTTAGTTACCTTATTACTTTATATAATTTGTACCGTGGCGGTTGTGGATATATAACATGAATTTTCAATTTCGTAAGATTTAAATTGAAACTCTAATATAATTATGAATTCGTAAATATGATAAAATGGAATTATATAATTAAAAATTGTTTAACAATAAAATTTTTATTATTATTTTAAACTACAACATATTTTAACAATCAAATATAAAAATTAAATATTTTTTAATACACTTTTTTAAAAATTTAATTTGGTAAATCATATTATGTAATCTGTATTTTAAATTTTCATCATTTTTTCAATAACAGTACGAATTACATTTATTTATATTAAAATATAAAAGATACATTTGATAATATAATTTTCTTTGATAAAAAAATTATGATTTGTGAAATAGATTAAAAATTTAGAACCATGATATTTTATAAAAAATTATATATTTTAGTAATCTATTTAATATACATATAAAGATACACTTTTTTAAATAATAATTGTGAATTGAGACGGGGATATATTAATTAACGATCCTGTCTTTGAATTCTTTTATTTTTTCTTCAAATTCTTTTAATTTTATTCTTCAATCAGAACATGTGAAAAGAGGAAAAATCCCCAAATTATACTACCTTCCAACTCCAACTGTTAAAAAATGTTGATCGGTGATACGTTTCCCCCAAACTGTTTACTAAATATGTATTATGTTTATTTTCCGATTTGAGGCCACGGGAAACCGGAGCCGCTTTTGCGGTCCTTGTTTTTTCCGACATGGTTATTGTGTTTTGGTTGATTTAAACCGGATTTTAGATTGTGTATCAATTGTATGGATCGGTTGATATAGTTTAATTGAAGTTTTGTGTCTATTTTGGGTTGACATCGCCAAAACTCAGTAAAGGTTGGTGGCTTCATTATGTTGTTTCACCAGAAATGACGTGGTTGAGGTTGGTAGTTCTCGTTGAGGCTAAATCGGTGTTGCGGCATTGTTGGTGAACGAAATCGGAGACAAAATCGGTCGAACCTGTGATGGTTTGGGTAGGAATCGAGCTCGTCGGATAATGAAAAGCTCGCCGAAAATTCCATTAATTTCCACGTGTTCTTCATGGTCCGGTGACCCGTTAACCCGAATTCTAACCCGGGTTTTGACACGGTTTTGATCCGAAAATATACAATTATTTTCTTAAAAACATGATTCTGAGTTTTATTTTAAAAACAAATTTTAAAATCTTTTTATTTATTTAAATAAATTGATTAATTAATAAATTGATTTATTTCATAAATAAATTTGATTTATTTTAATTATTTTCCAAAATCCAGAATTTATTCATTTATTTATTCATTTTAATCGATTAAATTTTTTAGTGATTAATCATGTTCTTTAAATAATAATTTGATTTACCATTAATTAATTTCTAGAAATTATAAAAAAATATTTTAAATTCTGATTTTTCTTAAATAATTATTTAAAAACATGATTAATAAATAATTATTTTAGTTATCAATTATTTTGAAAATTAATTTGATTATACTCTTTAATGTTTATTCGTTTTAAATGAAATGAATGTTTCTAAAAATAAGAAAATGATCTATTTCCGACAAAAAAAAATTAAATCTCAATTTTTCGGAAACGAGTCAGCTTTTGATATTTTTTTATTTTAGATCCAAATTATTTTGAAATAGGGATTACATATTTTATAAAAATACGAATATTGATCTCATTTCGATTTTAACAATATTTTACGAACCTGTGTGATGATTTGACTTATGTGCTATGTGATTTATGTGCATAGTTGAGTCCTAATTGTCATCTTTATTTATTTTTTGAGTTATTTGTTATCGTATAGTTTGACAATAAGGTTTAGACGAGTAATCTTTTATTTATAGATACGAGTCGGACGAGGCGATATGAGCCAGGTGTAAATTATGTAGTAGTGTGTGTGTTAAAACTGAACTAGTTGTAAAACTTAACTAGATGTTTGGTTGTAGTATGCTTATTATCAGAGTTGTGTTGAGAATTTAAGTTGGGTTATAATAATTGTTATGTTTTTTATTCTTATTTCATACCATAACATGAGATCGATCCATGATAGTTATAGGGGGTCAAATGTATGTTTATATATATATATATTATCCAGGCTGGTTTCTGATATGGATACGAGATTTATATCGCATTTTTGGAAGGGATTCCAACAGGCTTGGGGTAAGAGGCTTAATTTTAGTACAGCTTATCATCCGCAGACCGATGGACAGTCAAAAAGGAAGATCCGGATGTTGGAAGATATGTTGAGGGAATGTGCTTTAGAGTGGACAGGTGACCGGGATAAGTATTTTTATCTTGTTGAGTTTGCGTATAATAACAGTTGGCACGCGAGTATTGATATGCCACCATTAAAGGCTTTGTATGGTAGGAGGTGTAGGGCACCATCTTGTTAGGATGAGATTGGTGAAAGAGTAATTGAAGGGCCAGAGTTGGTTAAAATTACTAATGAGAAGGTGGAGAAAGTTAAAGAAAGTTTGAAGGAAGCTCGACCTCGTCAAAAGAGTTATGCTGATCAACATCAAAAGTTTGGTGGATTTAAGTCAGGTGATTATGTGTTCTTGAAGGTATCGCCTTGTAAGGGTGTGAAGCGCTTTGGTATAAAGGGGAAGCTTAGTCCAAGGTATGTTGGACCTTTTGATGTTATGGAGAAAGTGGGGGAAGTGTCTTATAGAGTTGTATTGCCGCCACAACTACCTCATATGCATAATGTGTGTTTGATGTGTCTGTTTTTAGGGGCTATAAATATCATCCATTACAAGTAGTTCAGTATCCATTGCATAAGATTAGAGAGGACCTTTCCTGTGAGGAAGAAGCTGAGGCTATCTTAGCTCGAGAGGAGCGAGTTTTGAGGAAAAACATCATTTCGTTTGTGAAGGTTTTGTGGAAAAATCATTCTGAGAGAGGCTACATGGGACTTTAAAGAATCTATTCATAAGGATTATCCGCATTTATTCGATTCAGGTATGAGTATTTAGTTTCTCTTGATTCTGGGGACGGAATCCTTTTAAGGGGGTATATATGTAATATATGTGAATTTTAATAATAATAATAATAATAATAATAGTAATTAAATTTGAATTAAAAAATTAGAATTAGAATAAATTATATTATATTTCTTATTTAGAAAAGGTTTATAAATGAAATTGAGTTTTGGAGTCCTATTAGAATTTGGCTGTCTGTGATTATATTCGATATATATATAGTATCACATGTATGTTCCATAATTCAAACCCTAAACCATGAAATCAGATAAATCAGAGAGATGGAGGAGAGCCGCGTAAAAAATATTAACAGGGCAGAGAGAAGAAATACGGGTGAGCAGATCAGGAGACGAGAGGTAGTGTCATACTTACTTACACAAAAGATAAAGGTATTCCTATTATCGTTTCTCCGACATGAATATAAATCTAATGTAATATTCATATGATTGCATAGCTTGCTCTTGCTTGTGTTAATTCTTATACCATGTATACAACTCTAGTATTAAATTTTTCATTATTATACATATGTGCGGTACACTACATGACTTATTTTATGTTGTCTTTGTGTTAAACTTTTCAATCACTTAGTATGTATGGTGTTAGGGGATAAATACTACCACCGAGTTTGAGAGGGTTCATTTATATATATTTATAATTTTATATTAAGTTTTTATTTGTTATGGTATATGTTTGTTATTATAAGTTCGTTTGCTAAACCAACAGAGGACCTATGAACCCATGCTCTATTTTGATCTTATGTGCGCATCATGTACATATTATTTTAATTAATTGGCATGTGGAGTTTATTTTAAAATATATTTTTTTATATTAGCAACTTCAATTGTTTATGTACATGCATGGTAATGCTCTCTCTTAAATCATGGTACTATGTAATTATTTAAATGTTAGGTACTAATGATGGTATGTGTACTTTGCGATATCTAAATATTGTTACTTAGTCTAAGTTTTGCCAGAGGTGGCCATGTCATACGAGGAAGCTTGGTATACAATATTTGATAAATATATGTCACCATATCTTGGCCTAACTTAGTTATATTAGTTCAGTTATATTAGTTCATAGTAATTCATTGATAATTGGCTTGTAAGATTGTAATATTGAAACTAGAACTAGTGCGTAGTGTTACAGCATGTCAGGTGACTCTAATGTCATATAATATAATATTAAGAATAAGTTACTAACTTAATTTAGTGAATATTTTAATTGTTATAAAAACAAACACTAAATAATATTTTATATAATTAGGTCCGGAGCCGGGAGTTTAGAAGATCGTTGTGAATTTTGATAGTATTTTAGTTCCGATATTTGAGTTACGGATTTTGTCCCTTTTTATTATGTGCTACTTCTCTTAGACATTAAATATATTTGAGTCGTTTCGTTCTACTTCCTATTTGTTCCGTTAAAATTCCTTTTGATCTCATTGACTTCCGAAAATTGCTTCAAAATGGATTTGCAAAATTATAAATATCTGTTTATTCTGTTTTCAAATATTATTTATGACACCCTATGGTTTGCAAATTTGAGTTACTTGTATTAGGTAATTTTAATTTTTGCGAGAATATTTTATTTTAAACCCTTATTGAGATTTAGGGTATACCGAGTTAACCAGCTGTAGGGGTACTATAGAGGTACTACAGCCATGCCATTGTGGCATCAGTGACATGATACTTCCGTGACAGTATGATTGGTCACGGCGTATCCTTCTGTTATTTCTTGTGAGGAGCTTTTGGCCATTTTGATTTTTGTTCAGGATACGTGGGTGCACCTAGAGTTTGATCTGTGATTTGATTTATGGTGACATTGTATATGTCGTACACATTATTAATTCTGTTGCACGCATTAGGTACCCTATGATGTGTGTATTTGTATGTGTTCTGATCTCGGTATGAAATATCATAACCCCTCGTTGTTTCAGCCTTACTTTATTTAAATTGTTGATTTATTATAAATTGTAGATTAATTATTTATGATCTCTTTTTTATAAACTGTATTCCAAATCCGTACTGGGCGTTTGGCTCATGCCGTATTCTGTTGTTGGCGAGTGCCTAGGGGGATCTGGGACTGTGTGATGGAGAGTTACCGCATTTATTGATTAGGATTACGGACTTTATCATTATCTAGACTTAATTACTTAATTATTTAATTATAGATTTCTACATGTATATTATTGATTTAGATATTTTGGAGATTTAATATTATTTTGGAGATTTTAGACTTTTAAATTATTATTAGAAATATATTAGTGCTCTGTTGGCAGGTTTTTGGATTTTAAGTAATATCTCCATTTTATTTTAAAGAAGGGGTGTTACACATAACACTTTTGAAACCGTTTTGTAAGTAATGTACTTAGAGAGCTCCTTAAAAAGTGTTATGCGAGTGAATTGAACTTGCATAGCATTGACTTACATAGCACTTAAAAGCGCTATGTAACCTCAAAAATAAACGCTATGCAAGTTGAAATCTGTAGTAATGAAAAATATCAAAATATCAAATCGGTTTGAAACAAGAGGTTTTAAAATTCAATTATAAATATATTAAATATGTAACTCATCTATACTATATTATAATAGACGAAACATTAAAAGTTTGTAGACGGTCGGTCGGTAATTGTTGAATTTACTTAATTACCCTTGAGTAAATACCTAATTTAATTAATTTATTAAAATCAACTTCTTATGTTATTTTCCTTACTTTAGTTACAACCACAAGGAAACTATGTTATAAAATAAAATCACTCATGGACCTTAAACCAATCTCACGTAGACATCATCCTATAGTCCGCGGTAATTGCCAACTAATTTTAAGTTAGACGATAACGTAGATGACTGCTGCAACGGGGAATTAGAACTAATTTGTAATTTGAACCAACTCGAAAATTGTTTGTCCTTAGCTATACTTAACTATAATAATTTATACTATCTATACAATAGTATAATAATCGGAATGAGTTATATTTTATTTCAATGGTTATTCTATATTTTAGTTATTAAAAATAAAAATAAACAGTGTTATATACATGTTAAACTACTAAATTACTAAATTTAGTCTCCTTATTTCGCTAAACCACGATCAAAACTTATCCTACTAAATTATGATCACAACTTCTTCCTAATTTTTTTATTATTTTTATTATAAATCTATATTTATTATTTCCAAATTCATGTAGCGACTTTTCTGATTAAGCCCTAAATCATAGCTACTACAAGTCTATCACCGAAACTCAGGTATCAAATCCATATATGATTTCTATTTATTGATGTATGTTTTATTCATTCGTTTCTGTGTTTCGATCAACTATTGTACTTAAGGTTAGATCACGAATTTCGTCCCCCCCTTTTCCTTTAAATTTGAAAGTGCTATGGTTGAATTGTTTGTTTCAATTACGATCTTGAAAACATGATGAATTCACATTCATGTAGCAAAATTTTATGCTTTTAGATGTTGTGACTTTGTACTGCGAGCAATTTAATTACTATTAGTCTGTAACATCCTTTTAAATTTGTGTCCCTGCCTGTTTTCGAGTTCAGACTCATGGCTAGTGATGCGAAAACTAGGCAATTTGAATGTGGAGGCGCAGCAGTTGATAGGATCAGCAGCTTGCCCACAAGCTTAATGGACTCAATCCTAGAACGCTTACCGACTGATGATGCAGCAAGGACAAGTGTTTTCTCCAAAACATGGAGGGATGTGTGGCCAATGCGTCCCCGAATACATTTGGATAAAAATTTAATCTCAGAATTGGTTTTTGAGAAGTTTTCTGAGTTAGATGAACATACTCAATTATTAGAACTTTCACAAACAATTACTGATATATTTTCAGCTCATAGAGGCCCAGTTTTGGATTTCCTTCTTTTCATTCCTGAAAACCTGCCTATTCATCAAACTCTAGATATGGCTATATGGATTAGAAACATATCAGACAGTGGTGTTAGGAAACTGAAGCTTCTTAATGAATCACTCTATAACCCCTTCATTGTGCCCTCTCATTTCTTTTCCTGTTCGCAATTAACTCATTTGACCCTCGTGAACTGCGAACTAAATCCACCCTTTGGATTTGGAGGATTTTGTAACCTGATTAGTGTTGAACTTAAGTATGTCGGAATATATGCTGACACGTCATTAGGCACTCAACTGAAGGAATTGGATATGGAAGTTTGCACTGGGATTGAACATTTGGGATGCCAGTTTAACTGTGAAAATAAGCTCACTTCATTGAGAATCGTTGACTGTGAAGCAATTTATTACCAATGGTTTGAATGCATCCAAAAATTGCAAGTTCTTGAGCTTGGGATGAATGAATTGCCAAGTACCGGTAAGCAGGTGATAACTTTGGACAAGCTAGTCCACAATATGCCTAGACTTAGTTCTCTTTTTCTTGATGGCTTCTTTCTCAAGGTAATCTTTAACTTAATTGTTATTAACTACTATAATTAGTTGATCCAACTAAATTTAATTGTTATTAACTACTATAAATAGCTGATCCAACTAAATGTCTCACAGTTTAATTTATTTTTCGATGTACTTAGATATATTTGTTTTTGTATGTAGATTCTGAAACCAGGTGCAGCTAGTTTCATGAGGCTTTCAAGAACTATGGAGAACTTGAAATATCTGTACCTGCACTGTATTGAATTGTATGAATTGGATCAGAGTCAACATGTTCTTTGTCTGGTCAGAAGTTCACCTAATCTGCAACTTCTTAAAATCGATCTGGTGAGAACTTTTTCCCCAATCTTGTTATAATAAAATTTTACATACTTTTTAAGGTTTCTGCTGGGGACTCCAGAACTCATAATTTAAAGAGAAACATGGAATATATCTCTATTCAAGTATAATTTGTAAAGCATACACTAGATGTTTTTTTCTCTATTATTTAGAAACAACATATGTAAGAACGGAATGAATTTTATTCAATATAAATGCCTTAAATCTATAACTATAGGTATGCTTTAATTTTGCACATAAACCTAAAATACTAAAATTAGAAAACGGAGTGTTGGACCCGTAACCTAACAGTATTCAGAATATATAGGACCGATATAATCTAAAAGAAGATATAGCCCAACAGGCCTAAAGAAGAGAAAAGAAAGAACACCCTAAACCCACCCCCAGCCCTCCACCCCCCACAAGGATTAATTTAGAAGATATTTGTAGGAAATATGTGTATAAGAATCCAAAGTTCTTGTAATTACCTCACCGGAAAAGAATTCCCCTCAAAGTAAAGAGATATATGTATGAAAATGGAGGTGCAGTAAAGAGAAAAACACACTTCCCTTGAGTGCTTTGAGTGCTTGACTGCTTTTTTAGTTTGTTGAATATCATAAATCCTGTTGGGGTCTTCATGTGACACCTTAAGGTTTTCAGAGGAGTTGGTTATTACATGATATCAGATTTCGGTTTATGGGGAGTCTCCGGTTGAAGTCCTCCAACCACCATCTATCTAATTTACATATTTGTTGATATTAGTTTTGGTAATTGATATATTTTTGGTTATGTAATTGTCTGCTCAATCGACACGATTGAGAGGGATATATTGTTGAATAGCTGGGCCTTCTAGTGGTTAAGTGGACACTGAAATGGAGTACCTTCTAGCGGTTAAGTGGACACTGAAATGGAGTTTTAAGCAAATTAGCAATATATATTTAAATTGATTATTTATTGTCTATTACTATATGTAAACTTAAAATTATGTTATAATAAAATAACAATAAAATAACAGGAATCAAAACATAAATGTTCTTAATAAAATTTGTCACTATAGATCGATTGTCCCTACCTAACTGACAAATTATTTTCAAATGTATATATTCTTATAGTTGTATTAAAATAAATATAATATGTTAAAATTAAATATTCAGCAAGTTGACATATCTTTGACTACTTGATCGGCTGAATATGACGGATAATCTTTAAAAATGCTTAATAATGCATTAAATGATAACCCTCTCTGGATTACACTATGTAATCCATGTTTCAAAATGAAAACCCTTTATGGTCCGATTCCGTATAAGCATCTGCTTAGGAAGCTGCTGAGTTTGCTTTTTAGAACACTGGTATGCATTAGTGTGCAGTTGTTTAGTTATATGCTCACATGCAAGGCCCTCATAGATCCTTCACAACACATTGGAAGTATTACTAAATATTATGGTGAACATCTGTTTTCCTTCCAAATGTATGATAGTAGGCATCTCAATTGATCAAAAAAAAAGAAATGCTTGATATTTTGGTATCTATCCCTTCGGTAATATACATCATAAAGTAGGTTTACACGGTCTAAATTTGGAAATATTTTGATCCCCTTGATTTTGTGTTTTCACTCCTAAAAATTTGAAAGTTCCCTTTCTCATAAATACATAGCCACTTTCCCTCTTTAGCTATTTACGGTATCTTTTCTACTGCAAGAAAGGATATATATTTATTCATTCAGAACTAACTGAATAACTTTAGTATTAACATTTTATATACCTGTCAATGAAAAAACATTTTATATAGCTTCATGGAGTACAGAGCGATGATGGAGTAGACTTATCAGACTTCGCGGTGTTATCAGACCCCATGATTCTAAGCCGACTTGAAACCATTATGATATTTGACTTGGTTGGTTCCCTCACGGAGTTTCAGTTGATAGAACTTTTTCTTGTGTCGTCCCCGTCGCTTAAACGGATTAAACTTAAGACACTCACAATGAAGGATCCTACAGATGTGTTCAGGATTTCACAAGAGGTGGAGCAGATTCCTAGAGCATCTAAATCTGCACAGATCCAGTGGATGTAATAGCTGGCCTAGTGGCAGGGCAGACATGTCTTGGAAGCAAATGTTTGAAGCTTGTAAACTTTAAATAAATGTATGTTGTGTATGTTGTGGAGAAGAGCTGTATTTTGGCTTATCTTAAAGGAAAATGCTTGTTGTACAGAATTGTGTACAAAGTTTTGTACACAATAACATGTGCTGTGTTTTAATTGGAATGGGCATCCTGTATTTACATCAACTAAACCAATTAAAACATCCCACATCAATTGTCATGTCATTATGTACAAATTTTTTGTACAAAATTCTCTACACCTAGCATTACTCTATCTTAAAACTCTTCTTTTATATTTGTTTTTACTTTATCTAAATATGAATAACAGCACGGGTTCGGTCTCTTACAATCGCGTGTACGGGATTGTGTAAGGGACGTTTTATCTAACACGCTACTCCATGCCATAGGATCTATATTTTAAGGATCCATGTTGTAGGATTTTTTTGTCGATCCGTAATAATTTTCCGTGGATCGGAAATCTCCTTTAGGCGGAAAAAAAGGTCCCATCCTCGAAAATGCTCTTAAAAATACAGATCTAATAGTTGGGGAGAGTGTGTTATATAAGCTCTCCCTGATAGGCGAATTGGACCAGCACCCTAACAATAAAACTGAAAACTTGAAGCAAAATTCAGGTTGCAACTCTGACCCGTTGTTGCTCCCTTTCTCAAATTTCTACTTTGAATTAAGCAAAGGAGACCCATTCTCGTTACTGAACCTGCAGTCTCTTACCTTAACCCATCTTAAGCGACATGAAGAAGTTTTCGTTTTTCTAGACTGGCTTTGATATTGAACTCCGCAAAGCCCTTTAAACTTGTAAGTTGTAACTGTTTGAAACTCACTGCACCTATGGAGTTTTTTTTAAGAGGGAGAGAGTAGAAAAATTCACTAATCCTTGTGAAATTTCTTGGAGAAAGTTTACTATGAAAGTAAAAAATGATTGCTAAGTAAGATTAAATTCTTACCATAAAATGAAAACTTTAAAATCTCTCATTTGATTTTTATCAAGAGGCTTTTGGTAAAAAATGTTAGGTTCTATTTGTTCAACTCATGATATTAGTTTTTTTCTGCAATTATCACCTTTACACCCGTTTAGGTAAAGGAAACAATAAAATGGTAGAGTAATGTTGGTAGTTCGGTTTAATCTTTCTTATTTTTAGGATTTAATATTTTAATAATCTAATAATTACATTATTAAATATTTTAAATTAACAAATAAATAAAAACCAAATTCTAATCAACACACTTGAGAGTTTCTCACTGAAACTCAATTACCTCACATGTCCGGTCTCCCCCTTCATCTTCTTCTTCTTCCACTCTCCAATTCAAAAATACCAGCACTTATAGTAACGGAATATTAAAAGTTTGATAATTAATCGGTGGGTATTTACTAAAATTACTTACATACCCTTATTAAATAATATAATATTAAAACGGTTAGAAGTAGATTTCTAATTTTTTTATTAAACTAATTAGGGGCCAAGTATATATACTGTACTTTCACACTATACAACATACCCAAAAACCTATTATCGAAAAACAATACACTAAACCTATTATCCAAAAACAATACACTAGCAAGAGGTTATAAAGGACCAAAGCACCCAAGTTGTATTTTATTAAATTTTATTATTTGGACCTAAAATAGGAAATAAACACTAATTTGGATCTTCATTATTTTAATTTTCTTTAAAAGTCTTATTACTTTAGATTTAAAATTAAAAAAATTAAATTAAAGATAATCTCGATCTGTGTTTAAATAAAATTAAAATCTACTTGATTAGTTGTCAAAATATAATGTAAGCTTAAACATGAGTGGGATCACTGATCCGCCCCTAATAGCCGAAAAATAATTAAAGACTTTTTTAATTTCTATAATATTTATACTATTTTATTAAAACAAATTTAGAGATTATTTGTTAGTCAGAGTAATAACATTAAACTAACACAAATTAATATATATTATTGACATTTGGTAACAAAATTTATATAAATGATTAAACCAAAATTAAAATATAAAAAGTTAGATCAACTAAAACTTCCTCGAAAAAACATATCAGCTAAAACTCAATAATATGTATTTTTATTCGGGCTAACATAAAAATTTATTATTGATCCGGTTTTAAAAAGATCAAAATAAAATAAATCCTAATAACATTAGTTGAATTTGGTCGGTATAATGATCTTAGGCTAATAAAAAATAAGGTATATAATTGATATGGACTAAAATAATCAAACTAAAATTATCAGTATAATATTGATCTTAACTAAAATTTATCTTTTAATTCAAACATAATTATATTTTCTAGAAACCCCTCTAAATCTCAATAAATATCAATGAAACTATATATTTCGTTCATTAATATTTTTTTTTTTAAAATACTACTTATTTCAATATTATCAATAACTTTGACAAAAATAATTCACTAACTTATACACATGTATATATATTTATGACTATTATCAAATCATTTATATTTAAAATTTAAAATAAATAAATTAAATCTTAAAAAATTCACTTCAAATGAAATTCAAAAAATATATGTTGTTAAAAATAATCTGTGCATCGTAGAGGTTCTAAGCTAGTAAGTATTAATATTATAAATTTTGAAAATTTTTGCACATAACTAATATAACAATACAGACTTATTTTCTTTAATTTACACATAAGTTTACTAAATATACTAAGTTTTTATGAAATTTATAAATCTCTTAAAATTTTAAACAATTTAAATTAGTAATTTGCTTTTTCTTTTTCAAGTTTTTTAATTTTTTAAAAAAATCTAAGATATTCAATAATAAAATTTAAAATAACATTAAGCTCGATAAAATAATCTAAGATTTTTCTTTAATTTGCATTTGTCCTCTAAGACAAAATCCATATCTATACTATAATATAATAAACAAAACATTAAAAACTTGGTTAGTTGGTGGTCGGCCAATTTTAATTCTAATTGATATTAATGTTAACTTTCTCTATCGATTTAAATTTTCGTTCATATTGAATTTTATATTATTCTAATTGATATTTATGTCCACTTTTATAAACAATTTAAATTCTAGTTAATATTAAGCTCTATATTATTTTATTGATATTGAAGTCAACTTACATTCCAAATATAATTTTATTTAAATTAAATTCTAAAAAAACTTTTATTATAACAACCAATTTAGATAATATTTAGTTAAACTATAAAATAGATATTAATATTTTCCTCTATTAATTTAAATTATAATTCATATTGAACTCTATATTAGTTTAATTGATGTTCAAGTCATCTTTTATAAACAATTTTAATTTTAATTTATATTAAGCTCTATATTATATTATTGATATTGAAGTCAACTTAATCTCCAAATATAATTTTTATTTAATTTATTTCTTGAACAATTTTTATTGTAACAACCAACTTAGTTAATTTTTATTTAAATTATAAAATAGATATTAATATCTATTAGATATAATAAATATTTACACATATATAATCTAAAAATAATTACCCTTGCAAGATAAAATAAAATAATTTGCACTTTTCATTCGAATTAAAATAAAAGTATACTATTAATCTCGGATATAATAAAATTTAAAAAAATGTAATTAATTGCATTTGGTTAATATGATTATGTATCGGTCTAACACAAAAATAATAAATATTATTGATAAGTTACATTGAGCTGAGTTTAAACAAAATAACATAATCTATTCATCCCCATTAAAAAATATTAAATAATTGATCCAAACTTAAAAAAAAGCAAAATATAATTCGACCAACTAAAACACCATATATAATATTAATCGGGATTAAAATAAATTATCCTATTAATCATGATTTAAAAATTTTTAATTGAAATTTAAAATAATTACTTAGCTTTGATTAAAACACAATAATGTAATAATGTAATCGGGGGACTTAGTTAAAACACATTAATTTAAACTTTTGATCCCCAATAAAATAAAATTAATATAGTAGTAATCATAATTTGCATATTATTCATCTTAACTAAACCTTACTTTTAATTAAACTTTAATATTTTTGTGAACACAAATAAAAAAATGAATAAAACTACATCTCTTATTTAGTTTATATAATAATTTTAAAATATCTCTAATTAATGAAATTATTAACACATACATGTATTAATATATTTATCATTAAATCATACTATTTAAAAATTTAAGTGAACAAATTTAAATATTTAATTCAAATTATTTTCTTACAAAAAAATATATTTAATTATATAAAGTCTGCATCAGTTTTAATCTAGTTAATATAAAAATCAAACTAACATATTTTATATAAGAATTCTAGTTTGCTTTTCAATGAGGTTCACCATCACTTATTTATTTTAACGTATTTAACAACAAAAAATATAAATTATTTTATAATACATTGTCGTATTTCAAAATACTTATTCACCTTAGACAAGTTTCAAACTAATCAAATTTTAATTAATTTTATATATATCATATATTTATTTTTTAAAAAATTGTACAAAATATAAATAATTCTTATTAATATATATTTTATTAAAAATAAACATGTAAAAAGTAATTTTTCAAGGGAAGTCAAAATTTGCTGACCTTAATTAATTAAAAAAATAAATTTTGACCACATTCTGAAGTAATAAGGAAAAATTAATTCAAATATAATTTCATTTAATAAATTTCTCATCTATATATAAATAGATAAAATTAAAATATTATTTATTTTATTTTATTCTATTTACTTATTATGAGTTATTTCATTTTATTTACTAGTTAAACCTAGTTAAATATAGTTTGAAAAACCTAAATAACCATTTTTAAATAACAATTGTCCAATATACCCACCAGAATTTTAAACTGTTCAAAATACCCACTTGATACTCCATTTTTAGTGGAGTATAGGTACCCTGATACTCGTTTGTCAGTGTAATATCGACTCATATACTCCTTTGTCGGTGGAGTAACATGTGAGATACTCGTTTGTGAATGGAGTATCATCTAAAATTTTAAATTTTTATGTTTATTTTTTAAAATACTTTTTAAAAAAATTAAAAATTATATTCCACTGGAAAAGGAGTATCAGGACTGATACTCCACTAATAGAGGAATATCTTCCATGATACTCTGACAAAGGAGTATCATCCTAATACTCCATTGAACGTGGCGTATCATCCTGATACTGCAGTATTAGTGGAATACCGGAATATCTAGTGGGTATGGGCACCTTTTTTCACAATGGGTATTTTGAGTAAAAGGAGATCTAAAAGGTATTTTGGTCATTTTTTTCTTAAATATACTCCATAACAAAAAGGCTTCACCGGGTAATATTTATTTTGAAGCACCACCCCGATCCCGTTGACGTGGAAGCTTGTAGGGAAGACACAACACCAGCATTTGTCACGTTCCTTTCTTTAACCATACAAAACAGTTTCAATTTTTTTCCAGTGGAATGAAAAACTTCAGTTGAAGCACGATTTTTCTAATTAAGCCCTAAATCACAGCACCGAAACTCAGGTATTAAATGCATATACGATAGTATGTTTTATTCAATCGTTTGTGGGTTTTGAACTATATATTGTAATTTACTTTACATCTCGAATTATGTCCACTATTTTAAAGAAACACTGAAAGTGCTCTGGTTGAATTGTTTGTATATATGGATCTTGAAAACATGTTAAATCCCCTTTTAATAGTTGAAAACAATAGTACAACGACTAAATTAACACAACAAGGTAGTTATATAACGAATAATAAGAACAAGGCAAATCACCAATAAAGAAAAAAATCTATGAAGGATGAAAACATAAAATAAACAGAAACTGTTAAATAAAAAAAGACAAGGAAGAAAGCTTATCGTAATGAAGCTTTCAACACAACTGAGTCACCAATCCCTCAAGAGGAAGAGGCTGTTCTAGAAGATTTTATTGCCCTCACTTACTGTATCTAGAGCCTGCAATAACCCTCCCAGGATAAAACAGCAACAAATTACCGATCTCACAGCAGCACGATGTTCAACGGTGATCATACGTGTAATATCCTAAGTCATTTGATTGAATAATATAATAAAATACTCTTATTATATTATTTAAGTTGTTTAAATAATAATAATACTTAGTATAAAATTTTATTTTAATCTTGAGTGTTGGTTTGCTTCTTTGATCGAAGCTCCCATAAAATTTAACTATAAGTCAAGCCCGAAATTAATCAAGGGCCAAAGAAAAGGAATGAAAGGGAGAGAAACGCGGAAAGATTGAGAGGAACCTTCACTTTAATCCCCTCGATGTGGGACAAGTGAACTTAGTTCAATGAAATCAATGAAATAACAAGTGTTCCAAGTGCACAAAATATGATTCTAAAAATTTCTTGCACCTACTTATATAGAGAATGTTAGATGCCTAGTTTCACCCCATTTCGATATGGGACTAAATAACATCATGTTTTAAACATCCAAACACATTTTAGTGCCTTGTATTTTTCTTGCATTTTAAAACTTTAAACTAATTTTCCTTGCATTAATAATGCTCCAAATATTTTATATTTTTCGGCTATAAAGAGCCCCAAATATATAAGTTGATATGATTTCAATACTTTGAACCCCATAATCTTAAATAGAATTGAGAGGTGGTTCTTTTCAAAACTCTCTCGATGTGGAATAAATTTGAACTTGTCTCTAAACTTAAGCATAATCTAGTCAATGTGGGACTAAATTGGACTAGATAACTAGTTCAGATCAAACTCAAAATCTAGTAATTTTGATAAAAAGAATTTTTAGCTTATTTAAGGATTTCAACTTATAGAAGCCAAGTAAAATCCTTTTAACACTTGTTAAAAATAAATAATTTGCTACCCCGTCCTTTATATAGGAGAAGAGTGTAACCTTGTGTCTATTCATTCTCAATGTGGGAACCAAGAATGTTAAGACTCAACTAAGGCTTGTGTTGCCAAGCCTTGTTTTTATAGATGAGGGAAGTGAGTTTCTTCAAAACATAAGCAATGTGGGACTTGGGATGTAAGAGCATATGAGAGTGTCATAGTCCCACATTGGAAAGAAAATAGAAGATAAACTAGAATAAATTGGGAAGTCTTTAGCATATTTGTTGCCAAGGTGCAAGTGCACTTGTGTGCACCTTGCCTTGATCAAGATTCAAGTTTGCTGTGTGCATGGGGGTTGCCTTGGGAGTTACTTGTCCGTTTTTGCGACTTGTTTTGGAAAATGGAAAATTTATTTTTAAACTTGTCAAATTGAGTACCACATCGAAAAAAGAAAAGAAGTAGTAAAGTTTGACTACCTATAAGATAATAAAGTGAGTTATTTATAAAAAGGGAGGAAGAAGCTAAAAGAAAAGCTCCTTAGTTGGTAAGTCTTCCTACGCCCTCATCCATTATCATTTTTATTATTATTTATAGGTAATTTGTATTAGTTAAATTAAGTAAATATTAGAATTTACTTGGTAAGATTTAGATTTTAATTTATTAATAAAATCTTGTTACTGAGAATTGTGAATGACGTTGTTAGGGTACTAAGTCAAGAATAAAGGGACTTGAGACTCGAGAAAGAAATTGTTTTAGAAGTTGTATTAAAAGCGATTTAAGGTAAGTATATACTGTACTATTTCACTGTATTTCACTGTTCATGTTTTGATTCTTATATGATGATTGATTTGATCGGACTGATAACTCACTGATGGAAAATGAGTATTCTTGCACTGATACTTGATGAACTGATGATGATACTTCCTTTTTGGAAGTAAGCTAAACCAATTGTTTAGCTTGCCGGGATCCCAACTTGATGAATTGATGAACTTGTCGTGCTTGAATACTCAGATTTAATCTTGTGAGAACTATATGATGAATTTTTGTTGATTGTAGTAACTTTCATGTCTCTTTATTCGAATATTTGTTTGATGAACTTTGATTTCTTGGATAAACCTCAGTTGAATTCTACTATATATGCTTACTGAGCTTTCTAAGCTCACTCGTTTATGTCACTAACTTCCACAGGAAAGAACTTTGGAGAAGGATGTTCGGGAAAGGATAAGTATGTGATGAACTAATGCTTAGTAGATGATGAACGCGTATAGTATCTTAATGAATAATGCTTGTGTAATAGACTTTTGGTTGTATCGTGAACTTTGGTTGTAATACTTGGAATACTGTAAGAATTATATATTATTATTTAAGTTTAAGGTTGTGTAAACAAATATTGAGTGAATTGGTTTGGTTTGGTTTGGCATTCCCGGGTTCGGGTTTTTGAGGTCATCCCGGGATCCGGGGCGCCACAGGTGGCATCAGAGCTAAGGTTTAGAAATAGGATGAATATAGGATTTCGAATCGCGGGTAGTCCAATTGTAGGCCTAACGTATGTGTAGAAAATGCGTAGTCGTAATTCTTGAACATGGTCAATATAAGGCGTATGACGTGTGTATGACATGTTTAGTACTCGATCGATCGTTATTATGACATACATCATGATGTGTGCGGCATATATTCCGAATGAAGTAGGATTAATATTATATGTTGAATTGTAGGAGAAGATGGCTGATGGAAATTCTGATGGGACTGGATCCAGTGTACAAATTAGCCCTGAGATGTTGTTGATTTTTGGAGAAATGAAGAATATGTTTAAGAGCCTAATGGAGGGGCGAACAACTGCGGATACTCCCGAAATAAATGGGGAACGTGTTGAAAATATGGAAAAAGAAGGCGAGAATAAGCGAAGGTGTACATACAAGGCTTTTAAGGATGCAGATCCCCCAATTTTTAAAGGAGAATTGGATCCACATGTTGCGAATGTTTGGATTAAAGAAATGAAGAAAGTAATAGAGATATCGGAATGTTCAGAGGAGCAAAAGGTAAAATTTGCAACACACTCATTAAGGGGGGAAGCTGTATTTTGGTGGGATACGGTTAAACAGACTGAGGATTGTTCTAAAATGGGTTGGACAAGGTTTAAGGAATTACTACAAGAAAAATGTCAATAGACATCACACATTAGACATCGGTTAACTTTGCCACTGATGTTAAAAAAAGTATTGACATCACCCCGTGTTTTTGTGATGTCTTTGTTCTTTGTAGACATCGATTATAATTAAACCGATGTCTAAAATTCACCAAAAAAAAAAATCGCGCCCACCTTTTCTTTCCCCCGTTAGTGAAATTTTCATTTAGTTTTTAGTTCTCTCTCCCCCTTCTCTCTCTCATGAATTTGAATAGATATATAGGTGGTGAAATGGCGCTGGTTTCATCGAATTCAAAAGATTCATCTTCACTTCCTTCTGGATCCAGAGAATCCAATTACTACCGCAAACAGAAATCTCTTGGTCTCTTATGCTCAAAGTAATCTCTCTCCCACCTCCCTTTATATACACAACATCCTTAATTTAATTCTATATGCATCTGTTTTTTTTAAATTTTATTATAGTTTCTTGATGATGCTGTTGCCCGTCTAGGTATTCTTCCTGATACCCCCTTTCTTTATTTTATTTCTCGATTTAATTTTTATTAAATTAATTTAGAATATTTTTTTTGATTTTTTACTTTAATTGGAGAGGTCTTGTGTGTTGAATTGTGTAATTCTTGTTTATATGTGAATTGTAATGAATATCGTGTTGATTTTTTTTGTAATTGGTTTAATTTTAGGTGTTGAGAAGCGAAGGTCTATGGTATTGTTAATGTTCTTGAAAGCATTGGTGTAAGATATATAGTTCCTCGTCTTTTCTTCCATTTATATTATTTGGTTTAGGGGAATTTTCTGATTTTGATATTGATATGCAGCTGCTTACCAAGAAGACCAAAAATCGTTATTCATGGAAAGGGTTTGGAATCATTCCAAAAACTCTATAGCTGCTTAAGGTGTTTACTTTATCCAACTTGTGCTTTTATAAAGAACTTGATTATTGAACTTGGTCGAATATCCTTTGATTGTATACTTATATGTAATAACGCGGTTTGTATTTTAGGCGGATGCAGTCTCCAACCCAACCAAAGAGCAACTGGTTGATGTAGTTCAGAGGCATTTCATGATGATGGTAATTTATGCATTTTCTGTAGTAATCTTTTTAAATTGCGAACTTAAACTGTCATTATATAAATAATATAAATATTGTCCCAAACCTCTGCTCATGTTTAAGAGTGTTGAGATTTAGACCAGTCATAAGATTGTTCCGGCAACTCATATATAGTGTATGCTTGTTTTTTCTAACCAAATAATAACTTGTTAGTTACTGCTACTCTTAGTATATTAGTTTTTGGCTTTCTGCCTTTTAAAGTTCTAGAAATATACTACATATATGTATTGACTTTAAACAATTTATATGTTGTTGGTGAAGCAATTGGACGAGTTGCAAGTCATACCGGGGTTTATGCACTCTGCTAAGCGATTGAAGATGGTGTGTAAATGACAACTAATATTGTCTCTTCCAGTAAAAAACTTGGGTTTGTTTACAAGATTTGAATACAGGAAGCTCCAAATATCTTGACGATAGTCCTAAAGAGATTTCGGGTAATTGTTGTCTAAGCAACAAGCATTAAAATACTCATGTACTGATCCTTAAATCCCTTGTTCTACACGTTGAGTTTGAGGTTTAGCCATAAAGATCCAGATTTTTGTCCACCAAAAAAAGCAGTTTGGTAGGTTTAGCGTGTAATATAAGCAGCTTACTATTTAAGGTGTCCTTAGTGATACCCATTGGCAATTTTTTTTTTGTAAGAGCAGTTCAACATTTTAGTTATTATCTTTATCCATTGTTTAATCAACATGGTAGCATAAATATATTGTGAAGCCATTAAGGATAACATTCTATTTAAATTCCCTACTAACTGGTCTAGTTGCAGAGCTATTGCTTCTTTCTGTTTAAATTTGTTGAGTTTCTCTATTCTTTAATAGTCTATTCAGAATCATGATTTTGCTTTCTCAGGAAGGAAATTATGGAAAGATAAACAAGTGTATTAACTTTCCCAGAGATGTTGGATTTGATTTCGTTTATGACTGTAGCAGATGATATTACATTACCTATAGATATGCTTAATTCATCTTTCTCCGGGCATTACATTACCTACTTAATGTAAGGTCAATTTTTTTTCCAATACTGTGAATCTTTGACGCAATAGTTCTCCAGTATCAGAATCAGAAACTTGTTCAGCAGTTAGACGTGCAGAAGCATGAGTTGCACAATCTTGAAGGCAGAATAAGAGAACTTAAGGACAAACAGTCCACATATGATGAGATATTAATCACAGTGAACCAACAATGGAATCAGGTTGCTTCATCTTTTGCACGTCTCATTATTCTGTTATCACTATATAATTTATGTTATTATTATTTTAACTATTTTCCTTGCTCTTCTGATGTAGTTGGTTGATGATTTTATTTTTCTTGGCGCACGTGTTGGGGATGGAAAAAGTACAATACATATGTTGGATCGTGCATACCGTGTGAGAGGTTTTTAACGATATTAATTTACTTTGCATAATACTGGTGATCCCCATAAATGCATTGATTAATTGTATCTTATCTGTAATTTAGGTCCAGTTCCATCATATCCTGCAGAGGAGATGTTTCTTTGTAGAATATTAGAATTGAGTTGTGGAAAGACACAAAGCTGAAAGCATAAGGCAGGTTTTGCATGGGAAGCCATCCGGAGAAGGTCAGGAAACTTGCCTATTATTAAGTAATACTATATATAAACATCGCTTATTATTATTATTCGCTAGATTATGGAACTCCTCTTGTTTCTTTCCGGCTATCTGCTCTATTACAATCTTAGATATTGTTGTTCTTCATAACCATTTAACATTGACAATGTGCTCTGTTACAATCTGGAGTATGCAGATACTGTTGTGCAGTTGTCTAAGATTGACAATATGATGAAAGAGGAGGCTAATAATCTGTATGAGGTGATTGAAATTCTACATTTGAAGCATAAAGAATATGTTGAAGATATGCAAGGCAGTTGGTTCAGGATAGATGACACTGAGGTAATGAGTCTCTTCTGAATGGATCATAGATTCACAGTATTGAAAAAAAAATTGACCTTATCCCTTGTTTATCATTCATGACTAAATGTTGCAATATTTTTTGATAAAACTCGGTTATTTTCTATCTTTATACATATAAAGAACATTAATAGATTTTAAAAACATGTAATTTTTAGATTTTTTATTTACAAGTAGGTGGTTGTATCTTCTTCGTGAGTGTAAATTGGGTATAACAATGATAACATGTCAATAGACAAGTTTATAGGAATGTTTATTAGCTGATACGAAAAGAGTGAATATTGTGAGGATTCAAATCATGTTCCATTTTTTGAACTTGTAAGTTGTGATTTTTTTCTTAATGTAGTGTAATATACATGATTATAAAAGATCATAAAGTAATGTACTTCATAACTATATTAGAGCTCACTACAGAACAGTACATTAGAAGGGTTTACTTGATATTCAATAATCATAATACTGAAATCTCAAGATACATAAAATTTCAGTGGTACTTTTTGTTTGGAAAGTAACTCTTAACTGTCACCCAACTCATGTCTTTTAAACTTAGCGCTTTTAGGAAAATTAGATTGTAGTGCTGTAAAGTTTATAAATTTTTGTTTCCTCTTACCCTTTTGTTATCGTGCAGGTTGAATCTCCCTTTCCACCTTCTCATAAGATAGGCATCAACTCAGTACAGAGGGAGGTTGAAGAAATTATTCTCGATATTTATGTTAGCAGGGATGACTTAGCAAACATATAACATTAGTTTGGTTTTGAACGATTCTGTAATAAAACTAGATACTTGATATTTATGTTACTGAATATAAGTGTTTAGTTAGTTCATTATGTAAATACTTTCAATGAATAAATACTGATGTCAAAAAAATAATTGTACATCACTTTTAATATATAAATATTGATGTCTCAAATGCAATTGTACATCAGTTTTAATGAAGAAAAACTGATGTCAAAAAAGTTGATATACATTGCTTTTTCCTAAAAACCGATGTCAAAGACTAACATGTTCAACTCTAAAAGGAACATAGATATCACTTTGTTTGAGATACAACTGATGTCTAAGTGCCAACATAGACATCACCTTTTACTAAATAAATCGATGTTTAATATCAGATTTTACATCACCTAAATGAAAATATTCGATGTCTATGTGGAAAAAAACATAGCCCATTATATGTTTAATTTATTGTAATAGGTGTAATTTATTTATTAAATTATTTATTTCTAACATTTTTTTGTAAAAAATAATGCATGGACATCACTTTTTTTGCCAGAAATGATGTCTAATCAAGTAAAGACATCGGGTTATGGCCGATGTGTAGAATAGACATCATCGACATCAATATCGGTTGTCAAACAACACAGACATCGGCCAAAAACCGATGTCTATGGACATTTTTCTTGTAGTGAATTGTTCTTTGATAAATATTTTCCTACCTGTATGAAGAATGAGATGGAGATGAAGTTTCTAGGACTAAAGCAAGAAGGAATGTCTGTGTCGGAGTATCTTTCAAGATTCTTGGAACTTTCCAGGTTTGCTCCTCATCAGGTTGATACTGAAGCCAGAAAATGTCAGAGATTTCAAGAAGGGCTGAAACCCCAAATTAGAGAGAAGGTGTCCTTGTTGGAGTTGGAACAATTTGATAAGTTGGTTGGGAAGGCGAGTATTGCAGAAAGGGACTATGAAGCTCATACTCAATTCTTTAACAATAAGAAACGAGGAAGAGAAACAGAATTGAGTGTTAACTCAGGATTTAAGAAGGACAACAAGAAACTACATATAAGGAAGAAGGAGAGTTTTCGGGGAAGTGATAAGAGGATCATTGCATCTGAGTGTAAGAAATGTGGACTGAAACATGGTGGTGATATTTGTTATCGAGATGATGGGCTGTGTTACAATTGTGGAGAAAAGGGATATATAGCTTCTCAATGTCCCAAGCCTAAAGTGATTTCTTGCTACAGTTGCGGACAACCAGGTCATTTATCAAGGGACTGCCCACAAAAAGGAGTCAGGCAAGAAGTGGAAACTAAAGGAAATAGGACTTCTACAGCAAGACCTTTTCAACAATCAGCACCCAGGGCAGTGGCACGAACCTATGCAATGACAACTCAGGATGCCGAAAAATCTCATGATGTTGTGTGAGGTACGCTTCAACTTTGTGCTCAAGATGTTCATGTGTTGTTTGATTCGGGGTCAACCCATTCTTTTATGGATACAAAATATGTGGATAAGTTAAATGTACCTGTGCAAAATCTAGATAATGGATTTCTGGTAAAACTTCCAAACGGTAGAAATTTGTTCGTAGATAAAATTTATCGAGATTGTCCCTTAATGATTGGTGAACAAACCTTCTTAGTGGATTTATTACCGTTAGAACTGAGGGACTTTGGAGTGATTCTGGGAATGGATTGGTTGTCGAAGCATAGGGCGAATCTAAATTGTTATAAGAAGCGAATATGTTTAACCGGCTCGAATAAAAAGAAAGTATATTTCAAGGGAGATAGTGTAGAAAAACCCAGTGTTAAGAAAAGGTTGTGAAGGTTTTCTAGCATATGTGGTAGGGAATGAAGGAATTAAAAATAAAGTCGAGGATACACCTGTAGTTAGAGAGTTTTTAGATGTCTTTCCCGAAGAGTTACCAAATTTGCCCCTGAAAGAGAATTTGAGTTTGGGATTGAATTGATTCCGGATGCCCAACCAGTATCGAAAGCACCATATAGAATGGCACCGACAGAATTAGCGGAACTTAAGATACAATTACAAGAGTTGTTGGATAAAAAGTTTATTAGACCAAGTATTTCTTCTTGGGGAGCACCAGTGTTGTTTGTAAAAAAGAAGGATGGTTATCTAAGATTATGTATTGATTATAGAGAGCTAAATAAGTTGATGGTAAAGAATAAATATCCGCTACCACGAATAGACGATCTTTTTGATGAATTGCAAGGAGCCACTTACTTTTCGAAGATTGATTTGCGCTCAGGTTATCATCAGTTGAGAGTAAAGAAAGAAAACATTCCATTGATGGCATTTAGGACTCAATATGGTCATTATGAATTTGTAGTGATGCCATTTGGGGTGACAAATGCACCGGCAGTATTTATGGATTTGATGAATCGAGTATTTAGGAATTATCTGGATAAGTTTGTAATTGTGTTTATCGATGATATTCTTATTTACTCGAGAACTGAGGAAGAACATGAGGAACATTTGAGGATGGTGTTACAAACTTTGAGAAAAGAACAGTTGTATGCTAAATTTTCAAAATGTAAGTTTTGGTTAAGAAGAGTAAGTTTTCTAGGACATGTAGTTTCGGAAGAAGGAATTTCAGTTGATCCTTCAAAGATTGAAGTAATTATGAATTGGGAGAGACCAAAGACGGTGACAGAAATTCGAAGTTTCTTAGGGTTGGCCGGATATTATAGAAAGTTTGTTCAAAATTTCTCTAAGATAGTGGGACCGTTAACGAATCTTACAAGAAAGGAAGTTAATTATGTTTGGTCGGAAGAATATGAGCAAAGTTTTGATGAATTAAAGAAAAGACTAACGTCTACCCCGGTACTTGGATTACCAGATGGAACTGAAGACTTTGTGATTTATAGTGATGCATCAAGAAAAGGTTTGGGGTGTGTGCTAATGCAACGCGGTAAGGTAATTGCTTATGCATCTCGACAATTAAGAAACCATGAGAAGAACTACCCCACCCATGACCTGGAATTGGCTGCAGTAGTTTTTACTCTTAAGATTTGGAGACATTACTTGTATGGGGAAAAGTGCAAAATTTATACTGACCATCAAAGCTTAAAGTATATTTTCTCACAAAAGGATTTAAATATGAGACAGAGAAGATGGTTGGAGTTGTTGAAAGATTATGATTGTGAAATTTTATATCACCCCGGTAAGGCAAATATTATGGCTGATGCATCAAGTAGGAAACAAGTAGGGAATTGTTCGAGCATTGAAGTGGAATCCATAAATCATAAGGAATTGGAAACATTTAGGATTGAATTTGTTAAGAAAGGAGAGGAAGAGAGTTTAGTGTATCAAATCGAGGTTAGACCCATCTTGTTAGAAAAGATAAAGGAAAGTCAGAGACAAGATGAATGCTTAAAGGAGATTTGGAATAATTCAAATTCAGAATTAGGTAAAAAGGATTTTAGGAAAGGTAATGATGAAATCGTTAGATTTCGGGATCGAATATGTGTGCCGTCTGATGTAGAAATTAAGAAAGAAATTTTGTCTAATGCTCATTCATCACCTTTTTCGGTACATCCTGGATCTACGAAGATGTATAAGGACTTGAAAGAACATTTTTGGTGGCCATATCACATAAAAATATGGTTAGCCCGGTGTTCCGAAACACCAATCGCATAAAATGAGATTGGAGAAGCGACACCCCAGCTATCTACATGCCGGACAGGCTTTGCAGATCACCAAAAATATGAATAAATTCGTCATCAACAGATCCATCACCAGATAAACCCAAGCATGACTAAATAAAAACATAACAAACACTCAAAAAGTAGAGACAAAATACACACTCCAAGAGGAGAGATACACAAACACCCAAAAATTTGGGTTTTATTGAAAGAAAATAAAGGAGAATAACAGAGAATGAAGGGGTTGGGGCTTTCCACCGGAGAAAACCAGTGAAAACACCTCGATTTACTTGAAAATAGACAAACGGTAACAAAGAGAATGAAAGAAGGGAAGCAAATATTTAGTACTTTTAAACCTAGTCCCAATTCTAATTGATTTTTAAACTTAACTTTCTCTATCGATTTAAATTTACATTCATATTGAATTTTATATTATTCTAATTAATATTTAAGTCAATTTTTATAAACAATTTAAATTCTAATTAATATTAAGCTATATTATTTTATTGATATTGAAGTCAACTTACATTTCAAATATAATTTTTGTTTAATTAAATTCTAAAACAACATTTATTATAACAAGCAATTTAGTTAATATTTCGTTAAACTATAAAATAGATATTAATATTTTCCTCTATTAATTTAAATTATAATTAATATTGAACTATATATTTGTAATTGATGTTTAAGTCACCTTTAATAAACAATTATAATTTTAATTTATATTAAGCTCTATATTATTTTATTAATATTGAAGTAAACTTACTCTCCAAATATAATTTTTATTTAATTTATTTCTTGAACAATTTTTATTGTAACAACCAATTTAGTTAATTTTTATTTAAATTATAAAATAGATATTAATATCTATTAGATATAATAAATATTTATATCTATATAATCTAAAAATAATTACCCCAGAAGTTAAAATAAAATAATTTGCACTTTTCATTCGAATTAAAATAAAAGTATACTATTGATCTTGGATATAATAAAATTTTAAAAAAAATAAATATAATTAGTTTCATTTGGTTAATATGAATATGTATTGGTCTACCACAAAAGTAATAAATATTATTGATAAGTTACATTGAGTTGAGTTTAAAAAAAATAACATAATTTATTCATCCTGGTTAAAAAATATTAAATAATTGATCTAAACTTAAAAAAATCAGAATATAATTTGACCAACTAAAATAACACCACATATATTATTAATTAGGATTAAAACAAGTTATCCTATTAATCATGGATTAAAAAATTATAATGAAATTTAAAATAATTAGTTAGCTTTGATTAAAATACAATAATGTAATAATGTAATCGGGGGACTTAGTTAAAACACATTAATATAAACTTTTGATCGGCAATAAAATAATATTAATATAATAGTAATCATAATTTAAATATTATTAATCTTAATTAAACCTTACTTTTAATTAAACCATAATATTTTTGTGAACACAAATTGAATAAAACTATATCATTTATTTCGTTTATATAATATTTTTAAAATATCTCTAATTAATAAAATTATTATCACATACATGTATTAATATATTTATCATGAAATCATATGATTTAAAAATTTAAGTGAACAAAAATTTAAATATTCAATTCAAATTATGTTCTTACAAAATAATAAATTTAATTATATAAAGTTTCCATCAGTTTTAAGATAGTTAATATAAAAATCAAACTAACAAATTTTATATAAGAATTCTAGTTTGATTTTCAATCGGGTTCATAATTATTTATTTATTTTAACGTATTTAACAACAAAAAATATAAATTATTTTTTATACGCCGTCGTATTTCAAAATACTCATCCACCTTTCACAAGTTTCAAACTAATCAAATTTTAACTAATTTTATATATAATTTATTTTTTTAATACAGTACAAAATATAAATAATTCTTATTAATATATATATTACTAAAATTAAACATGTAAAAAGTAATTTTTCAAGGAAAGTCAAAATTTGTTGACCTTAATTAATTAAAAAGGTAAATTTTGACCACATTTTGAAGTAATGGGGCAAAATTCAAATATAATTTCATTAAATAAGTTTTTCATCTATATATAAATAGATAAAATTCAAATGAAATTTATTTTATTTTATTCTATTTACTTATTATGAGTTATTCATTTTATTTACTAGTTAAATATACTCCGAGTAAATTAGAGAGTCGTACTTTACACCGATTTTCAAAATAGTGGCCAACTTTTCTTTCTGCATTTCAAAAAAAAAATGGTTGCCGTCTCCGTTAACTAATATATTTAAAGTGAAAATTGCATATTGGTGGTCGTACTTCACATTTATTTTTAAAATAGTGGCTAAATTTTTAAAATTTTTAAATAATGACATTTTTAAATTTTTATTGTAGGAAGAGTTTTAAAGAGTTTTTCTAGATTGATCTTAATACTAGATGTCGATTAACAAATCATTATCACTTTTGTTATAAGTTTTTTCAATTAATGGATACTCTTCTCTATAATTTTGCTAAATTTTTTATTCATATTTTTTTGTGAGGAGGTTGAAAAAATAGAGAAGTGGGGCACTTGATTAAATTAGAAGAATTGAAAAAACTGATAATTATTTAAGTTGTGTTTGTACTTATTTGTTTAGTGATATATATGTTTTTGTGATGATAAAAACGTGAGTCCGGTTAGTAATTTGACGAAACCATTCTTTTAAAAAGAAAAAAGATTTTAACAATTTATAAAAGTTTAACCATTATTTTGAAAATAAGTACGAAAAACAACTATTATTCTGTAAGTAATGATGAAAACTTAACGGGAGTTGAAAACAACCATTTTGTTGAAAGGCGGAACAAGAAGTTGGTAATTATTTTAAAAATTTGAAAATTTACCAATTATTTTGAAAATAAATGTAAAATGCTGCACCCTCATGTAATTTAGTCAATATACTCCATAAGATAAAGCCTCCACCGGGTAATATTTATTTTGAAGCAGCACCCCGATCCCATTGACGTGGAAGCTTGTAGGGAAGACACAAAACCAGCATTAGTCACCTCCCTTTCCAACGGAATGACAAACTTCAGTCGAAGCACGATTTTTCTAATTAAGCCCTAAATCACAGCACCAAAACTCAGGTATTAAATGCATGTATGATTTATGAAACCTGTATATTTATATATGATAGTATGTTTTCTTCAATCGTTTGTGGGTTTTGATCAACTATATATTGTACTTTACTTTACATCTCTAATTATTTTGTCCTCTTTTTTAAAGAAAAATTGAAAGTTTTCTGGTTGAATTGTTTGTATATATGGGATCTTGAAAACATGTTAAATCCACTTTTATTAGTTGATATATGTAGCAAAATCTTATGCTTTCAGATTTTGTGACTTTGTGCAGCGAGCAATTTAATTACTACTTGTATGTAGCATCCTTTTAATTTTTGGTGTCCCTGCCTGTTTTTGTGTTCAGACTTATGGCTAGTGATGCGAAGAAAACTAGGCAATTTGAAAATGGAAGCGCAGCATTCGATAGGATCAGCAGCTTGCCCACAAGCTTAATGGAGTTGATCCTAGAACGCTTACCGACTCATGATGCAGCAAGGACAAGTGTTTTCTCTAAAACATGGAGGAATGTGTGGGGAATGCACCCCCGACTACATTTGGATGAACATTTTATCTCGCAATTGGTTTCTCAGAAGTTTTCCGAGTTAGATGAACAAAGTAAAATATTAGAAGTTTCCAGAATCATTACCGATATATTTTCAGCTCATAGAGGCCCAGTTTTGGATTTCCTTCTTTGCATTCCTCGAGACCTACCTATTCATCAATGTCAAGATATGGTTACATGGATTAAAAACATAGCAAACAGTGGTGTTAGGAAAGTGGAGCTTCTTAATGAATCACAAGATGCCTGCATTGTGCCCTCTCATTTCTTTTCTTGTTCGCAATTAACTCATTTGACCCTCATGAACTGCATACTAAATCCACCCCTTGGATTTGAAGGATTTCGTAACCTGATTAGTGTTGAACTTGTGTATGTCACAATTAATGCTGATATGTCATTCGGCACTCAACTCAAGGAATTGGAAATGGAAATCTGTACTGGGATTGAACATTTGGGACGCCAATTTAAACGTGAAAACAATCTCACTTTCTTGAGTATCATTGACAGTGAAGATATTGATTGGCAGTGGTTTGAATGCACCCAAAAGATGGAAGTTCTTAGGCTTGGGATGGATGAAGTGCCAAGTTCTGGTACGGAAATGATTACTTTAGACAAGCTACTTTGCAATATGCCTAGACTCAGTTCTCTTTTCCTTGATGGCTTCTTCCTCAAGGTAATCTTTAATATCCTACTAGTAATAAAATTGTTATTTAACTAATATAATTAGTTGTTGCAACTAAACATCTTACAAATTTATTTTTTTCCAATATACTCAGATATATACGTGTTTGTATGTAGATTCTTGAATCAGGTGCAGCTATTTTGAAGAAGTTTCCGAGAGCTATGGAGAACTTGAAATATCTGTACCTTCACCGTATTGAATTATATGATTTGATTCAAATTCAACATGTTCTTTGTTTGGTCAGAAGTTCACCTTATCTGCACACTCTTGACATCGATCTGGTGAGAACTTTTTTTCCCAATCTTATCATAATCCTAAGATATAGACTTGGAATAAACAGATTTTCTTATCAATGGACAAATTATGTTATCAAATAGTAGATATTTTAGAATACTGAATATACCATATTGGCTGCATATAAATGTGACCGTAGATGTTTTTGTGTTTCAACTTGTAACTAAGTATAATTCACAAAACATACCCCATATGTTTTTCCCTCTCCTATATGGAAAGAACTTAATTAAGCAAGGAATGAATTTTATTCAAGAATAAATGCTTTAAACCTACAATGTAAGGTATATTTTATTACACTGAGTGTCGGACATGTAACCTAACTCTGACTAGGACCCATATAATCTAAAAAAAATATAGCCCAAAACAGGCCTAAGAGAAGAAAAAAGAATGAAACACCCTAAAAGCCCCCCTCTCGAAGGCTTAGTCTAGCGGATATTCCTAGAAAAATGTGCAAATAAGTATTTGAAGTTGTGTAATTGACCTTACTCAAAAGAATTACCCTCTAAAAGGAAAAAGGTAGGGATGGAAAGAGGTTCCAAATCTTCATATGCACTAGAGAGAACAATACACTTCCAATTATGTTCTCAGGTTTGAGTTGACATATAAGGTTGTGCAATTGACATTAACAATTTATTAGTACCCAAAATCTTCAACTTCTTGAGAAGTATCTATCGGTGTTCTTAAAAAGCACTAAGCAGCTGCGAGCAGCGGAAGGACTTTCTAGAGGTTAAGGGTACACTTACTTTTAAGTGGTATAGCAATATATATTTGAATTTTTAATAAAATGTAATAAGTAAAATTAAAATTTAGATTATAGTGAAGTGAAAAGAATCTAAACATAAATGTTCATAACAAAAAAAAGCAATTTAATTTTGATTCTTATTATTGTTATATATTAAATAATATTAATCTTTTGAAACCAAAAAATCAGCAGCTCTACATCTCTTTGATCATGTAATACACTCAATGACCGATTATCCGCCTAAATAGGCTGTTTAATCTTGGAAAATGCTTAATTGTGTGCCTAGTACAAAATCGATACACTTTATGGTCCGATTCCGCTTAAGCATTGGCTTAGGCCTAGGCCTAGGCCGCTGCTCAATCTCCTTTATAGAACAGTACTGGTACCCATGAGTGAAGTTTTTTGGTGTAAAAATTTAAGAGTCGTTTCTCACTTGAAAGACCTTCATAGATCCTTTACAACACATAGAAATTAATATTGTGGTGAGTGTCTGTTTTTAATCCAAATGTGAGTATCTACCCCTTTGTTTATGTACCGTCTACACTCTGCATCATGCAGTAAGTTCTACACAATCTAAATTTGGAATCATATTTTCCCCTTGATTGTATGGTCGCTCCTACTCTAGTGTGAGATCCGTTTCTCATAAATACATAATACTTTCCTCCTTTAGATTTTATGCATAATCTTTTTAACTACAATAAAGATGACCTTACACAACCTCTGTATAAGTGATAGTCACTTTAAACTATAATTTTTACTCCCTTTCACTCAAAAGTTTTCTTTGCTCTTTTGAATAATATTTATTTCTTCTCTTCATTCTATAACAGGATTTAATATGAACTCATGTCTCTTTAAGAATTCACATTATATTTGAAAGTTTCTCCGCTCATCTCTTACAAAGTTGTATAAATGGTCGCATGGAGTCATAATTATATTATCAATCTATTTCGTGGCTGGTCAGGACAATTTGTCAGTTTTAGAGATTGGGTTTTATTATTCACTACTGTATCTTATTTTATATGGACAAGTTACAACTTATTATTAGAAGATACTATATGTTATCTACAATATTTCTGATAGTAACAAGAATCTTGAATGCATAGATATTCATTAAGAACTAACTGGATAGCTTCTATATTAACATCGTATATAGGATCATGGAGTACAGAGCAGTGATGGTATGGACTTATTGGACCTTGCGACGTTGTCGGACCACATGATTCGTCTTGAAACCCTTAAAATATACGACTTGATTGGTTCCCGTGCCGAGTTTCAGTTCCTTAAACTTTTGCTTACATCTTCCCCTTCGCTTAAACGGATTGAACTTAAAATGAAAGACATAGTTGATGATCCTACAGAAGAGTTGAGGATTTCACAAGAGTTGTTGCAGATCCCTAGAGCATCCAATTCTGCACAGATCCAGTGGATGTAGTAGCGAGCCTAGTGGCAGGGGTGACTGGTATATCTTGTGCAGCAGAGCTGTAGTTCTTCTGGCTTATTTCAAAACTCTTATTAAAGTGCACATTGAACCTTTTTTTTGGTGGTTGTAAAATCAATTGGTTATAACGAACTCATCAAGGTCCCTTATAACTTGTAACCATCTGAAGTAGCTTTTTTTTTGTGTGAGTAACTGGTACTTGCATTCAAATATCAAGATCTAAAACATGGGAAATAAAATCAGGAGGAGGAGTGGCGTACCACTCTCCTTTATCTGACATAGAATAGGCAGCTCTAGCTAACTCATGTGACACCGTATTCGCAGATTTAAACACAAACTAAATTAGCACTTGATTTACATGCTTTGATAAATGGACACAATCATCGACTATGGTTCCGAAAAATGATTCATCTGGAGCACTCTTACATGCCTGCACTATACTGTCTTTGAATCAGTTTCAAACACACACAATTCATACTATATCTCAATGATCCAAGACAGTGCTTCCTTTAGCGCAATAGCTTCTGCTTCTTTTGGTCTCCAAACCCTCTCTATCTTCTTACACATAGCTCTCATGAACATTCCATGTGCATCTCTGATAACCGCACCGCAGCAATTACTCATGTCCTGGAACACTACAGCGTCTACGTTAACTTTAATCCGTCCTGCACTCGGTTTCTCCCACTTTCTTGCTTCAACTTCCTGTCAACCATTTGTAGTCGATAGCTGAGCTTCTCTCCAATCTCTCAGCATGTTGTTAGCTGCAGCCATAACTCCAAAGGCAGATCCATTTGCCCTATCCTAGACCCATTTATTTCTTCTGTTCCACAGACCCCAACACAGCATTCCCATCTGCACACATTGCTCTCTTAAACACTCGTCAAATATCCTTCGAATCACCATAAAAGCTAAGTCGTGAGGCGAATGTTGCACCATCGAAGACATTCCTGCCATAGACCATACTGTTTTTGCAAACTCACATGTAAACAAGACATGAGTATCTGTTTCAGTTTCAGAACGACACCAGGGACACGGTATACTGATGTTAACCTGCTTCGTTGCCAGTGCGTGAGCTGTAGGCAGACATGACTTACGAAATCGCCATAAGAAATTGAAAACCTTTCATGGTAATTTTAACGGCCATAGCTTAGTCCAATACAGCTTAAACGCATCTTCAGACATCCATCAATACCCATTCTTTACTGTAAACTCCCCTTTCTCCTCTAATATCCAAAATCATTAATCTGTGGTATCCTTCATCGGCAACGGGATTTGCTTAATTAGCTTAACATCTCGACTTTGGAAAATGTCATTAATGACATTATAATCCCATCAACGCTCGTCATCCTGCATTAAGCTATATATTGTTTTATCGTGTAGCTGCACATGCATTGGAGTCATTACATATCCATTATTCACCTCCGATAGCCAAGGAACACCCCAAACACATATATCTCTTCCATTCCCTATTCTTTTCCGAGCCCCTGCCTTGAACACCTCTATAGACGCCAATATACTTCTCCAAATGTAACTTGGATTTGTTCCTACTTCAGCATCTAAGAAACTCGAATTAGGATAATCTTTCGGCTTCATTACTGCAGAAACTAATGGGTTAGATCCCTTAAGTAATCGCCATCCCTGTTTAGCTAATATAGATAAACTAAACTTTCTTAACTCCCTAAGTCCAAACTCACCACAATTCTTAGGCATAAACAGTTTACACTATGACATCCACTTCACTCCCTTACTATTTACCCCATTCCCCCATAAGAATGCATTCATTTTTCTTTCATTCTCCTCACACATGGTATGTGGAATTAAAAATAAGCTCGTCCAGAAACTTGGTAGTGTTTGAGCTGAAGAGGACAGTAGAGTTACCTTCCTAGAGCGTGACAATTCACTTTGGGAATTAGACATACTAGAGTGCGATTCAGTTCAGCTCGTAGCTCTCCAGTTTCGAAAAATGTTCTACAAAACTTAGTCACATCTTCCCCTACTATCTCCCAAGAAGCTCGATAAAATCTCGGATTTAATCCATCGATCACAGGCGATTTATCTGAGTGCATAGTAAACACAACACGTTTAACTTCCTCCTTCACTATAGGCGTGACAAGCAATTGGCTCTGCACTTCTGAAACAACTAGAAGTTCGATTCTTGCCGGAAGACTTATTCCTGTACTTGTACTGCATAACATATTATTGAAATAATCCGTGATAACCTCTTGAATTTCAGCATCCGTTTCCTTCCAATCCCCATTCTCATTTTTCAATTTTTTTAATTTTGTCTCGAGAAAAACCTAAGTCGTGCAAGCCACAATCCATTATTGCCACTGAAAATCCCTTCATCAATCTTCTAGGTTGCCTTTGCCCCCCGCTTTTCTCATCCATCAAAATAATATCATTAAAGTCTCCTATTATACTCCACGGTAACATTGAGGCTACTGATAGATCACGAAGCATATTCTAAGATTCAACCCATGTAGCTCTATCAGGAATGCCATAGTACCCGGTATATCTCCACCTTCCAATCAACACCTCCTCCGTGACCTTGTACGTTGATAGCAAAAGAAAGAATACTCAAAATACACCACTTTCCAGCTTCAAGTGCCCAAAATACCCACATGCGGGAAAAGTGCCCAAAATACACACTGAGATGCGTATTCAATTTTTTTTAAAAATACAAAGAATACGCATGTGATACATGTATATTCTCTAAGTGAATACGCATGTCTCACATGCGTATTCTTTGTATTTTTTTAAAAAATTTGAATACGCATGATGGTAATGCCTATTCAGTGGGTATTTTGGACACTTTTCCCGCCGGTGTGTATTTTGGGCAAATCTCCCCAAATGATGGGTATTTTGGTTTTTCACCCATAGCAAAACACCCTGAAAAACCTAATTTCTTACTAACTTTCTCTACGTTATTGCTTTTAACCGGAGTCTCACTAAAGCTCTGTTTGTTGTTGCATACAGTTACAACAGCTTTTTACTGAAAATCTGTCAGAAAATTATTTGGTAAATTCTAAAAGCTGCTGTCTCGAAAAGCGATTTTGGTCTAAAAGCTGCTATTAGCAAAAGCATGTCCTCCCATAGTTTTCGAAAAAGCTGTTTTCAGCTTTTGCAGGTAGTAACTATCAGTTTCACCATCAAACCTTCTAAAAAATATTATTTCTCTTCTATATATAATAGGAGAACAAGAGTATAATTTCATGAGATTAAAAAGTCTCATTGAAAAGACTATATTACCCATGTTTTTAATATCTATATAAAAGATGTGGTTGGTGGGAATCAAACTCAAGTTATTTCATTCAACTCTACAACCGTTTACCACTGCACCATATTGTCACATGTGCTTTTTATGATACACATAATATGTAAGTGTGCTAAATTAGTATTTTATTTAATTTTAACGATATTTACTTGAATTCCGCAAAAAAAAGGATAGTTAGTTGAATATTTATACACTTTATTTTAAAGAATTGAAATTACAGACAGAGAGATAGTTGGAACGCCAATTACCATCTGAAGTAGCTTAGCTTTCAGACATGAAAGATTATTTTGTTCTTTGCTTTTATATTTTTATTTAGCATTATACTTTATTATATTCCCAACTAAATTCTTTTTTAGTTAGTGTTCATGTCAGTTCTACTAACAAATTCTAAAGTCCCGAGTTTTAAACTAATATCATAAAAAATAGTAAAAAATCTAATATAAATAATTTTAAAAAAAATAAGATAAAAATAACCCTAGCTTTGCATAAATAACAAGCTACTTTAGTATTTTATACTAATAAATACATAGTAATTCTATCTAATTTATTTATACTTTATTTATTCTAATTTTATTCTAATGAAAACAATCATTATCATTTAGTTACCTTATTACTTTATATAATTTGTACCGTGGCGGTTGTGGATATATAACATGAATTTTCAATTTCGTAAGATTTAAATTGAAACTCTAATATAATTATGAATTCGTAAATATGATAAAATGGAATTATATAATTAAAAATTGTTTAACAATAAAATTTTTATTATTATTTTAAACTACAACATATTTTAACAATCAAATATAAAAATTAAATATTTTTTAATACACTTTTTTAAAAATTTAATTTGGTAAATCATATTATGTAATCTGTATTTTAAATTTTCATCATTTTTTCAATAACAGTACGAATTACATTTATTTATATTAAAATATAAAAGATACATTTGATAATATAATTTTCTTTGATAAAAAAATTATGATTTGTGAAATAGATTAAAAATTTAGAACCATGATATTTTATAAAAAATTATATATTTTAGTAATCTATTTAATATACATATAAAGATACACTTTTTTAAATAATAATTGTGAATTGAGACGGGGATATATTAATTAACGATCCTGTCTTTGAATTCTTTTATTTTTTCTTCAAATTCTTTTAATTTTATTCTTCAATCAGAACATGTGAAAAGAGGAAAAATCCCCAAATTATACTACCTTCCAACTCCAACTGTTAAAAAATGTTGATCGGTGATACGTTTCCCCCAAACTGTTTACTAAATATGTATTATGTTTATTTTCCGATTTGAGGCCACGGGAAACCGGAGCCGCTTTTGCGGTCCTTGTTTTTTCCGACATGGTTATTGTGTTTTGGTTGATTTAAACCGGATTTTAGATTGTGTATCAATTGTATGGATCGGTTGATATAGTTTAATTGAAGTTTTGTGTCTATTTTGGGTTGACATCGCCAAAACTCAGTAAAGGTTGGTGGCTTCATTATGTTGTTTCACCAGAAATGACGTGGTTGAGGTTGGTAGTTCTCGTTGAGGCTAAATCGGTGTTGCGGCATTGTTGGTGAACGAAATCGGAGACAAAATCGGTCGAACCTGTGATGGTTTGGGTAGGAATCGAGCTCGTCGGATAATGAAAAGCTCGCCGAAAATTCCATTAATTTCCACGTGTTCTTCATGGTCCGGTGACCCGTTAACCCGAATTCTAACCCGGGTTTTGACACGGTTTTGATCCGAAAATATACAATTATTTTCTTAAAAACATGATTCTGAGTTTTATTTTAAAAACAAATTTTAAAATCTTTTTATTTATTTAAATAAATTGATTAATTAATAAATTGATTTATTTCATAAATAAATTTGATTTATTTTAATTATTTTCCAAAATCCAGAATTTATTCATTTATTTATTCATTTTAATCGATTAAATTTTTTAGTGATTAATCATGTTCTTTAAATAATAATTTGATTTACCATTAATTAATTTCTAGAAATTATAAAAAAATATTTTAAATTCTGATTTTTCTTAAATAATTATTTAAAAACATGATTAATAAATAATTATTTTAGTTATCAATTATTTTGAAAATTAATTTGATTATACTCTTTAATGTTTATTCGTTTTAAATGAAATGAATGTTTCTAAAAATAAGAAAATGATCTATTTCCGACAAAAAAAAATTAAATCTCAATTTTTCGGAAACGAGTCAGCTTTTGATATTTTTTTATTTTAGATCCAAATTATTTTGAAATAGGGATTACATATTTTATAAAAATACGAATATTGATCTCATTTCGATTTTAACAATATTTTACGAACCTGTGTGATGATTTGACTTATGTGCTATGTGATTTATGTGCATAGTTGAGTCCTAATTGTCATCTTTATTTATTTTTTGAGTTATTTGTTATCGTATAGTTTGACAATAAGGTTTAGACGAGTAATCTTTTATTTATAGATACGAGTCGGACGAGGCGATATGAGCCAGGTGTAAATTATGTAGTAGTGTGTGTGTTAAAACTGAACTAGTTGTAAAACTTAACTAGATGTTTGGTTGTAGTATGCTTATTATCAGAGTTGTGTTGAGAATTTAAGTTGGGTTATAATAATTGTTATGTTTTTTATTCTTATTTCATACCATAACATGAGATCGATCCATGATAGTTATAGGGGGTCAAATGTATGTTTATATATATATATATATTATCCAGGCTGGTTTCTGATATGGATACGAGATTTATATCGCATTTTTGGAAGGGATTCCAACAGGCTTGGGGTAAGAGGCTTAATTTTAGTACAGCTTATCATCCGCAGACCGATGGACAGTCAAAAAGGAAGATCCGGATGTTGGAAGATATGTTGAGGGAATCTGCTTTAGAGTGGACAGGTGACCGGGATAAGTATTTTTATCTTGTTGAGTTTGCGTATAATAACAGTTGGCACGCGAGTATTGATATGCCACCATTAAAGGCTTTGTATGGTAGGAGGTGTAGGGCACCATCTTGTTAGGATGAGATTGGTGAAAGAGTAATTGAAGGGCCAGAGTTGGTTAAAATTACTAATGAGAAGGTGGAGAAAGTTAAAGAAAGTTTGAAGGAAGCTCGACCTCGTCAAAAGAGTTATGCTGATCAACATCAAAAGTTTGGTGGATTTAAGTCAGGTGATTATGTGTTCTTGAAGGTATCGCCTTGTAAGGGTGTGAAGCGCTTTGGTATAAAGGGGAAGCTTAGTCCAAGGTATGTTGGACCTTTTGATGTTATGGAGAAAGTGGGGGAAGTGTCTTATAGAGTTGTATTGCCACCACAACTACCTCATATGCATAATGTGTGTTTGATGTGTCTGTTTTTAGGGGCTATAAATATCATCCATTACAAGTAGTTCAGTATCCATTGCATAAGATTAGAGAGGACCTTTCCTGTGAGGAAGAAGCTGAGGCTATCTTAGCTCGAGAGGAGCGAGTTTTGAGGAAAAACATCATTTCGTTTGTGAAGGTTTTGTGGAAAAATCATTCTGAGAGAGGCTACATGGGACTTTAAAGAATCTATTCATAAGGATTATCCGCATTTATTCGATTCAGGTATGAGTATTTAGTTTCTCTTGATTCTGGGGACGGAATCCTTTTAAGGGGGTATATATGTAATATATGTGAATTTTAATAATAATAATAATAATAATAATAGTAATTAAATTTGAATTAAAAAATTAGAATTAGAATAAATTATATTATATTTCTTATTTAGAAAAGGTTTATAAATGAAATTGAGTTTTGGAGTCCTATTAGAATTTGGCTGTCTGTGATTATATTCGATATATATATAGTATCACATGTATGTTCCATAATTCAAACCCTAAACCATGAAATCAGATAAATCAGAGAGATGGAGGAGAGCCGCGTAAAAAATATTAACAGGGCAGAGAGAAGAAATACGGGTGAGCAGATCAGGAGACGAGAGGTAGTGTCATACTTACTTACACAAAAGATAAAGGTATTCCTATTATCGTTTCTCCGACATGAATATAAATCTAATGTAATATTCATATGATTGCATAGCTTGCTCTTGCTTGTGTTAATTCTTATACCATGTATACAACTCTAGTATTAAATTTTTCATTATTATACATATGTGCGGTACACTACATGACTTATTTTATGTTGTCTTTGTGTTAAACTTTTCAATCACTTAGTATGTATGGTGTTAGGGGATAAATACTACCACCGAGTTTGAGAGGGTTCATTTATATATATTTATAATTTTATATTAAGTTTTTATTTGTTATGGTATATGTTTGTTATTATAAGTTCGTTTGCTAAACCAACAGAGGACCTATGAACCCATGCTCTATTTTGATCTTATGTGCGCATCATGTACATATTATTTTAATTAATTGGCATGTGGAGTTTATTTTAAAATATATTTTTTTATATTAGCAACTTCAATTGTTTATGTACATGCATGGTAATGCTCTCTCTTAAATCATGGTACTATGTAATTATTTAAATGTTAGGTACTAATGATGGTATGTGTACTTTGCGATATCTAAATATTGTTACTTAGTCTAAGTTTTGCCAGAGGTGGCCATGTCATACGAGGAAGCTTGGTATACAATATTTGATAAATATATGTCACCATATCTTGGCCTAACTTAGTTATATTAGTTCAGTTATATTAGTTCATAGTAATTCATTGATAATTGGCTTGTAAGATTGTAATATTGAAACTAGAACTAGTGCGTAGTGTTACAGCATGTCAGGTGACTCTAATGTCATATAATATAATATTAAGAATAAGTTACTAACTTAATTTAGTGAATATTTTAATTGTTATAAAAACAAACACTAAATAATATTTTATATAATTAGGTCCGGAGCCGGGAGTTTAGAAGATCGTTGTGAATTTTGATAGTATTTTAGTTCCGATATTTGAGTTACGGATTTTGTCCCTTTTTATTATGTGCTACTTCTCTTAGACATTAAATATATTTGAGTCGTTTCGTTCTACTTCCTATTTGTTCCGTTAAAATTCCTTTTGATCTCATTGACTTCCGAAAATTGCTTCAAAATGGATTTGCAAAATTATAAATATCTGTTTATTCTGTTTTCAAATATTATTTATGACACCCTATGGTTTGCAAATTTGAGTTACTTGTATTAGGTAATTTTAATTTTTGCGAGAATATTTTATTTTAAACCCTTATTGAGATTTAGGGTATACCGAGTTAACCAGCTGTAGGGGTACTATAGAGGTACTACAGCCATGCCATTGTGGCATCAGTGACATGATACTTCCGTGACAGTATGATTGGTCACGGCGTATCCTTCTGTTATCTCTTGTGAGGAGCTTTTGGCCATTTTGATTTTTGTTCAGGATACGTGGGTGCACCTAGAGTTTGATCTGTGATTTGATTTATGGTGACATTGTATATGTCGTACACATTATTAATTCTGTTGCACGCATTAGGTACCCTATGATGTGTGTATTTGTATGTGTTCTGATCTCGGTATGAAATATCATAACCCCTCGTTGTTTCAGCCTTACTTTATTTAAATTGTTGATTTATTATAAATTGTAGATTAATTATTTATGATCTCTTTTTTATAAACTGTATTCCAAATCCGTACTGGGCGTTTGGCTCATGCCGTATTCTGTTGTTGGCGAGTGCCTAGGGGGATCTGGGACTGTGTGATGGAGAGTTACCGCATTTATTGATTAGGATTACGGACTTTATCATTATCTAGACTTAATTACTTAATTATTTAATTATAGATTTCTACATGTATATTATTGATTTAGATATTTTGGAGATTTAATATTATTTTGGAGATTTTAGACTTTTAAATTATTATTAGAAATATATTAGTGCTCTGTTGGCAGGTTTTTGGATTTTAAGTAATATCTCCATTTTATTTTAAAGAAGGGGTGTTACACATAACACTTTTGAAACCGTTTTGTAAGTAATGTACTTAGAGAGCTCCTTAAAAAGTGTTATGCGAGTGAATTGAACTTGCATAGCATTGACTTACATAGCACTTAAAAGCGCTATGTAACCTCAAAAATAAACGCTATGCAAGTTGAAATCTGTAGTAATGAAAAATATCAAAATATCAAATCGGTTTGAAACAAGAGGTTTTAAAATTCAATTATAAATATATTAAATATGTAACTCATCTATACTATATTATAATAGACGAAACATTAAAAGTTTGTAGACGGTCGGTCGGTAATTGTTGAATTTACTTAATTACCCTTGAGTAAATACCTAATTTAATTAATTTATTAAAATCAACTTCTTATGTTATTTTCCTTACTTTAGTTACAACCACAAGGAAACTATGTTATAAAATAAAATCACTCATGGACCTTAAACCAATCTCACGTAGACATCATCCTATAGTCCGCGGTAATTGCCAACTAATTTTAAGTTACACGATAACGTAGATGACTGCTGCAACGGGGAATTAGAACTAATTTGTAATTTGAACCAACTCGAAAATTGTTTGTCCTTAGCTATACTTAACTATAATAATTTATACTATCTATACAATAGTATAATAATCGGAATGAGTTATATTTTATTTCAATGGTTATTCTATATTTTAGTTATTAAAAATAAAAATAAACAGTGTTATATACATGTTAAACTACTAAATTACTAAATTTAGTCTCCTTATTTCGCTAAACCACGATCAAAACTTATCCTACTAAATTATGATCACAACTTCTTCCTAATTTTTTTATTATTTTTATTATAAATCTATATTTATTATTTCCAAATTCATGTAGCGACTTTTCTGATTAAGCCCTAAATCATAGCTACTACAAGTCTATCACCGAAACTCAGGTATCAAATCCATATATGATTTCTATTTATTGATGTATGTTTTATTCATTCGTTTCTGTGTTTCGATCAACTATTGTACTTAAGGTTAGATCACGAATTTCGTCCCCCCCTTTTCCTTTAAATTTGAAAGTGCTATGGTTGAATTGTTTGTTTCAATTACGATCTTGAAAACATGATGAATTCACATTCATGTAGCAAAATTTTATGCTTTTAGATGTTGTGACTTTGTACTGCGAGCAATTTAATTACTATTAGTCTGTAACATCCTTTTAAATTTGTGTCCCTGCCTGTTTTCGAGTTCAGACTCATGGCTAGTGATGCGAAAACTAGGCAATTTGAATGTGGAGGCGCAGCAGTTGATAGGATCAGCAGCTTGCCCACAAGCTTAATGGACTCAATCCTAGAACGCTTACCGACTGATGATGCAGCAAGGACAAGTGTTTTCTCCAAAACATGGAGGGATGTGTGGCCAATGCGTCCCCGAATACATTTGGATAAAAATTTAATCTCAGAATTGGTTTTTGAGAAGTTTTCTGAGTTAGATGAACATACTCAATTATTAGAACTTTCACAAACAATTACTGATATATTTTCAGCTCATAGAGGCCCAGTTTTGGATTTCCTTCTTTTCATTCCTGAAAACCTGCCTATTCATCAAACTCTAGATATGGCTATATGGATTAGAAACATATCAGACAGTGGTGTTAGGAAACTGAAGCTTCTTAATGAATCACTCTATAACCCCTTCATTGTGCCCTCTCATTTCTTTTCCTGTTCGCAATTAACTCATTTGACCCTCGTGAACTGCGAACTAAATCCACCCTTTGGATTTGGAGGATTTTGTAACCTGATTAGTGTTGAACTTAAGTATGTCGGAATATATGCTGACACGTCATTAGGCACTCAACTGAAGGAATTGGATATGGAAGTTTGCACTGGGATTGAACATTTGGGATGCCAGTTTAACTGTGAAAATAAGCTCACTTCATTGAGAATCGTTGACTGTGAAGCAATTTATTACCAATGGTTTGAATGCATCCAAAAATTGCAAGTTCTTGAGCTTGGGATGAATGAATTGCCAAGTACCGGTAAGCAGGTGATAACTTTGGACAAGCTAGTCCACAATATGCCTAGACTTAGTTCTCTTTTTCTTGATGGCTTCTTTCTCAAGGTAATCTTTAACTTAATTGTTATTAACTACTATAATTAGTTGATCCAACTAAATTTAATTGTTATTAACTACTATAAATAGCTGATCCAACTAAATGTCTCACAGTTTAATTTATTTTTCGATGTACTTAGATATATTTGTTTTTGTATGTAGATTCTGAAACCAGGTGCAGCTAGTTTCATGAGGCTTTCAAGAACTATGGAGAACTTGAAATATCTGTACCTGCACTGTATTGAATTGTATGAATTGGATCAGAGTCAACATGTTCTTTGTCTGGTCAGAAGTTCACCTAATCTGCAACTTCTTAAAATCGATCTGGTGAGAACTTTTTCCCCAATCTTGTTATAATAAAATTTTACATACTTTTTAAGGTTTCTGCTGGGGACTCCAGAACTCATAATTTAAAGAGAAACATGGAATATATCTATATTCAAGTATAATTTGTAAAGCATACACTAGATGTTTTTTTCTCTATTATTTAGAAACAACATATGTAAGAACGGAATGAATTTTATTCAATATAAATGCCTTAAATCTATAACTATAGGTATGCTTTAATTTTGCACATAAACCTAAAATACTAAAATTAGAAAACGGAGTGTTGGACCCGTAACCTAACAGTATTCAGAATATATAGGACCGATATAATCTAAAAGAAGATATAGCCCAACAGGCCTAAAGAAGAGAAAAGAAAGAACACCCTAAACCCACCCCCAGCCCTCCACCCCCCACAAGGATTAATTTAGAAGATATTTGTAGGAAATATGTGTATAAGAATCCAAAGTTCTTGTAATTACCTCACCGGAAAAGAATTCCCCTCAAAGTAAAGAGATATATGTATGAAAATGGAGGTGCAGTAAAGAGAAAAACACACTTCCCTTGAGTGCTTTGAGTGCTTGACTGCTTTTTTAGTTTGTTGAATATCATAAATCCTGTTGGGGTCTTCATGTGACACCTTAAGGTTTTCAGAGGAGTTGGTTATTACATGATATCAGATTTCGGTTTATGGGGAGTCTCCGGTTGAAGTCCTCCAACCACCATCTATCTAATTTACATATTTGTTGATATTAGTTTTGGTAATTGATATATTTTTGGTTATGTAATTGTCTGCTCAATCGACACGATTGAGAGGGATATATTGTTGAATAGCTGGGCCTTCTAGTGGTTAAGTGGACACTGAAATGGAGTACCTTCTAGCGGTTAAGTGGACACTGAAATGGAGTTTTAAGCAAATTAGCAATATATATTTAAATTGATTATTTATTGTCTATTACTATATGTAAACTTAAAATTATGTTATAATAAAATAACAATAAAATAACAGGAATCAAAACATAAATGTTCTTAATAAAATTTGTCACTATAGATCGATTGTCCCTACCTAACTGACAAATTATTTTCAAATGTATATATTCTTATAGTTGTATTAAAATAAATATAATATGTTAAAATTAAATATTCAGCAAGTTGACATATCTTTGACTACTTGATCGGCTGAATATGACGGATAATCTTTAAAAATGCTTAATAATGCATTAAATGATAACCCTCTCTGGATTACACTATGTAATCCATGTTTCAAAATGAAAACCCTTTATGGTCCGATTCCGTATAAGCATCTGCTTAGGAAGCTGCTGAGTTTGCTTTTTAGAACACTGGTATGCATTAGTGTGCAGTTGTTTAGTTATATGCTCACATGCAAGGCCCTCATAGATCCTTCACAACACATTGGAAGTATTACTAAATATTATGGTGAACATCTGTTTTCCTTCCAAATGTATGATAGTAGGCATCTCAATTGATCAAAAAAAAAGAAATGCTTGATATTTTGGTATCTATCCCTTCGGTAATATACATCATAAAGTAGGTTTACACGGTCTAAATTTGGAAATATTTTGATCCCCTTGATTTTGTGTTTTCACTCCTAAAAATTTGAAAGTTCCCTTTCTCATAAATACATAGCCACTTTCCCTCTTTAGCTATTTACGGTATCTTTTCTACTGCAAGAAAGGATATATATTTATTCATTCAGAACTAACTGAATAACTTTAGTATTAACATTTTATATACCTGTCAATGAAAAAACATTTTATATAGCTTCATGGAGTACAGAGCGATGATGGAGTAGACTTATCAGACTTCGCGGTGTTATCAGACCCCATGATTCTAAGCCGACTTGAAACCATTATGATATTTGACTTGGTTGGTTCCCTCACGGAGTTTCAGTTGATAGAACTTTTTCTTGTGTCGTCCCCGTCGCTTAAACGGATTAAACTTAAGACACTCACAATGAAGGATCCTACAGATGTGTTCAGGATTTCACAAGAGGTGGAGCAGATTCCTAGAGCATCTAAATCTGCACAGATCCAGTGGATGTAATAGCTGGCCTAGTGGCAGGGCAGACATGTCTTGGAAGCAAATGTTTGAAGCTTGTAAACTTTAAATAAATGTATGTTGTGTATGTTGTGGAGAAGAGCTGTATTTTGGCTTATCTTAAAGGAAAATGCTTGTTGTACAGAATTGTGTACAAAGTTTTGTACACAATAACATGTGCTGTGTTTTAATTGGAATGGGCATCCTGTATTTACATCAACTAAACCAATTAAAACATCCCACATCAATTGTCATGTCATTATGTACAAATTTTTTGTACAAAATTCTCTACACCTAGCATTACTCTATCTTAAAACTCTTCTTTTATATTTGTTTTTACTTTATCTAAATATGAATAACAGCACGGGTTCGGTCTCTTACAATCGCGTGTACGGGATTGTGTAAGGGACGTTTTATCTAACACGCTACTCCATGCCATAGGATCTATATTTTAAGGATCCATGTTGTAGGATTTTTTTGTCGATCCGTAATAATTTTCCGTGGATCGGAAATCTCCTTTAGGCGGAAAAAAAGGTCCCATCCTCGAAAATGCTCTTAAAAATACAGATCTAATAGTTGGGGAGAGTGTGTTATATAAGCTCTCCCTGATAGGCGAATTGGACCAGCACCCTAACAATAAAACTGAAAACTTGAAGCAAAATTCAGGTTGCAACTCTGACCCGTTGTTGCTCCCTTTCTCAAATTTCTACTTTGAATTAAGCAAAGGAGACCCATTCTCGTTACTGAACCTGCAGTCTCTTACCTTAACCCATCTTAAGCGACATGAAGAAGTTTTCGTTTTTCTAGACTGGCTTTGATATTGAACTCCGCAAAGCCCTTTAAACTTGTAAGTTGTAACTGTTTGAAACTCACTGCACCTATGGAGTTTTTTTTAAGAGGGAGAGAGTAGAAAAATTCACTAATCCTTGTGAAATTTCTTGGAGAAAGTTTACTATGAAAGTAAAAAATGATTGCTAAGTAAGATTAAATTCTTACCATAAAATGAAAACTTTAAAATCTCTCATTTGATTTTTATCAAGAGGCTTTTGGTAAAAAATGTTAGGTTCTATTTGTTCAACTCATGATATTAGTTTTTTTCTGCAATTATCACCTTTACACCCGTTTAGGTAAAGGAAACAATAAAATGGTAGAGTAATGTTGGTAGTTCGGTTTAATCTTTCTTATTTTTAGGATTTAATATTTTAATAATCTAATAATTACATTATTAAATATTTTAAATTAACAAATAAATAAAAACCAAATTCTAATCAACACACTTGAGAGTTTCTCACTGAAACTCAATTACCTCACATGTCCGGTCTCCCCCTTCATCTTCTTCTTCTTCCACTCACTACAACAAATCTGGCCATTTACGACGGTTTTTTTGAACTGAAATCGTCGTAATTGAGCCATTTACGACGGAAAAAAATCGTCGTTTTTGGTCGAGTAGTAAGTTCGTTTTTTCGTCACAAGATAAAATTGCGTCGCAAGTTAGAAAGGGGGGCCCACATTCTCAATAAAATAATAAATCTACTTACGACGAAATATTCCGTCGTAAGTTATCAACATACGACGAATAATAATGTCGTATGTTAGTTACTTACGACGAAGGAAACGTCGTATGTTTAATTGTGAGACCCACCTTCGTTAAAATAAAACAGAAATTTACGACGCAACTATACGTCGTAAATTAGTAACTTACGACGGAATATGTGATGAACAACCGTCGTAAGTTTGTTTTTTCAAAATAGCCAAATTCTGATTTTTCAGTTTCCAACCATTTTTTAAATTCAATACAATGCCAAACAAAAAGCAATCAAAACTAGTGGAAGAACTCATATTATTTCACTATAATTGGAATAATATTCAAATATCATAAACTACAAAAAAAATACATAAAAACGTTAAAAGTACTGCTAACAAAGTCGTATTAAATTGTACAATACATGACAAAACTTAAGTAGAAGCCACTAACTAAATCCAACAAAATATAATGTCCTTGAGCAATTGGTTGAACATTGTTGCACACAATTCTTTATGTTACCCTCTTCTGCATGTACTCAACTTCAGCAAACAAAAGCTCAGTCTGCATTATTATGAAGAATAATTGTAAGAGGAAAAATGATTACTACAAAAATGTTATTCGCTTATCATTATCGAGCAAGAATGAAATGTCATTGTAGACTATACCTTCTTGGAGCGGATTTTGTTAAGTCCTTTCTCAAGTTTGGTTTCCAGGTTTTTCAGATCCTTAACATTCAGAGAGTTTATGGCTTCACCCATCATGTTCCTGTAAAATGACTCAACATAATTAATTAAGCAGATTATATGCATATTAGCCTAGGTATACATATTATTAATTAAAAAATGTCACCTGTTGTCCTGTTGTCCTGCTGTATTTTGGTAATATCCCGACGTAATCTCGTGGCTTTTTGCTGGTAATACTGAGATTAATATCGTTCAATAAGAATTTGGCATTTCGAAACAAGTATAGTTAAGCTATGTGAGAATCAACGAGTGCCCTAAGTAAGGATACTTCAGGTACTTGGTTCAGAATTCGATTTTCTCCATCCATAAACTTGCTAAATTTATTTAGTACTTCACTTTCGAAAGATACTTAATGTATTTTAAACAGGTAAATACTCTATTAAGTTACAACAATCTCAAAGCATGGGAAAACGAAGAGTACTAAATACATTCTAAACACAAATTGACTCTGTTGTTCGAAGCAAAATCATAAAAATTACAAGGAGAGAAAGCGATCAAATTTACAAAAGTTCAGATTCTGCCTAAATTATTTAAGCACCAATCAATATAGCAGTATAAATTCGATTAGACTCTAGAATATTTCACAAGGTTTCCGAAACATCTTGAATCATGCAAAACGGATACTCGAAACTCAACTTATGATTTTTCTCGTGAATCTATACATAAGTGAAACTAAAAATCTAGCATGCATTACTTTATAGTTCTACTTTTGATTTCCCTAGTTGCAAACTAAAGTAAAATTAATTACAGGCATAAAAATGAAGAGGATTAAATATGTTTGCAATCAGAAGGCCCTCGCTGTCAGCGAACTCATATCAAAATAGAGGACATAGAACATAAGACTCCAAGGGATTTACAATCTGTCCAGAATTTTTGACACAGGTTTTTGACATACAAAACACAGGAAATTGCACAGTATCAAAGTACCAGATTATAGGGTGTTTCAAGAGGTTTTCAGAACATGTTTAAACTCAGAAAATGGACACTCGAAACTCAAGTTATGAATTTTGGAATTTAGGCCATTAATCCTGAAATATCAAATTCTGCACTGCACTTGTAAGCATTAGAAATATGAACACTTCCAGGAATCCAAATCAATACAAGTTAAGGTATTTACTTAGTGAGCCAACAAGTACACCTAGTAAGACTTGGTCTCCTGGTAAGTAACACTAATTTGGTTGCACTTATTTCTCGATTTTCATTCAAACCTTGTGAGACTCTGTTTAATATACTTTCTTTTAATCCGACTACTTATTAGAGACTTCCTTAAGTTTACCAGAAATATAATAATACACACATGAGTCCCCAATTTATCTAGAAGGAGTTACAAAACAAAATACTGAAAAAGAAAAACCCTTCTATAAGATGACTCAATAATCTAAGCTACAAAAAAATATGATTGTGCAGTCCTTGTGCTTAAGTCACCACAAAAGCCATTTAACACAAGCTGAACTAAACAAGAGATAGAGTACAAAAATGACCAAAAAAGTTGCAAGAAAACCCACACAAAAAGTTGTACCTGAAGTACAGAGACAAAGTACTGGCCCTCCAGTTTCCCTGGCTCAGTTCCATCTACTTGGTATCTGCTTCTTTGCAAGAAATCAATGTCTGGTCTGGAACTTCAACAAAAACTTTCATCGATGTTTGTCTGCTTCCATAGCCGAATTGATTATTTTTCCTCAATCCTACTCCACCCTGCAGCCCATGAGGCTGCCCATTCTTAGTCTGGTTGGATGTTGGGCTTGCTATCCATTTCTGGGCATCATCCCATTTTAAAGGTGCTGTTTTGGAAAAAGGTGCAAGACCCGCTCTTTGTAGTCCTTGCTCTGCCTTCTGAAACTAAGTAAAAATCAAAAAACGAGATTTATAAATCGAAGATTATAACTGTACAAAGCTATCTAGATTTCATTTAAGCAACAATTTAACTAAGTAGTCCTTGTGATTTGCGATTGGGAATAATACCAGGCTATTTCAACTGATGGCTTTTAACATGGGTCGGGTTAACTTAGATGGGTCGGACCATTTTAGCATTTTGTATTTTTGGGTCTAATAATAAATTTTCATTTTTCACCCAAAAATAAATTATTTTTGTTCTTTTATCACTTTATCATAAATGTTCAAATCGTCGCAATTTCAAATGATCTAACCATATGGATGTCAATAGATATATATATTAGTAATATAACCAAAATTTCATATCAAAATAATTTTATTTGGTTTGACATTTTAAGAGTCAAACATCAGTTTGACTAGGACGGCTAACTAGTGTTTAGTTCTGAATTTGTGGTTTGATTATTTTAAAAATATTTTCCATCGATCCAACCATATGGATGTCAATAGATATATATATTAGTGATATAACCGAAATTTCATATCAAAATAATTTTATTTGGTTTCACATTTTAAGAGTTAAGCATTTGCTTGACTCGTACAGCTAACTAGTATTGAATCCTGAATTAGTCTTACAATTATTTCAAAAATATTTTTCAATGATCTAACCGTATGGATGTCAATAGATATATATTAGTGATATAACCAAAATTTCATATCAAAATATATTTATTTGGTTTGACATTTTAACAGTCAAGCAACAGTTTATATAGTACAACTAACTAGTGTTTAATCTTGAATTAGTGTTTCGACTATTTTAAAAATATTTTTCAACGATCCAACCGGATGGATGTCAATAGATATATATATTAGTGATATAACCAAAATTTCATATCAAAATATTTTTATTTGGTTTGACATTTTAACAGTCAAGTAACAGTTTGAATAGTACAGCTAACTAGTGTTAAATCTTGAATTAGTGTTTCGACTATTTTAAAAATATTTTTCAACGATCCAACCGGATGGATGTCAATAGATATATATATTAGTGATATAACCAAAATTTCATATCAAAATAATTTTATTTGATTTGACATTTTAACAGTCAAACATCAGTTTGACTAAGACGGCTAAATAGTGTTTAGTCCTGAATTTGTGGTTCGATTATTTTAAAATATTTTTAAACGATCTAACCGTATGGATGTCAATAGATATAAATATTGGTGATATAACCAAAATTTCATATCAAAATAATTTTATTTTGTTTGACATTTTAACAGTCAAACATCAGTTTGACTAGGACGGCTAACTAGTGTTTATTTCTGAATTTGTGGTTCGATTATTTTAAAAATATTTTTCATCGATCAAACCGGGTGGATGTCAATAGATATACATATTAGTGATATAACCAAAATTTCAAATCAAAATAATTTTATTTGGTTTGACATTTTAACAGTCAAACATCAGTTTGATTAGGACAACTAACTAGTGTTTAGTTTTGAATTTGTGGTTTGATTATTTTAAAAATATTTTTCATCGATCCAACCGTATGGATGTCAATAGATATATATATTAGTGATATAAATGAAATTTCATATCAAAATAATTTTATTTGGTTTGACATTTTAACAGTCAAACATTTGTTTGACTAATACATCTAACTAGTGTTGAATCCTAAATTAGTGTTACAATTATTTTAAAAATATTTTTCAACAATCTCACCGTATGGATATCAATAGATATATATATTAATGTTATAACCAAAATTTCATATCAAAATAGTTTTATTTGGTTTGACATTTTAAGAGTCAAACATCAGTTTGACTAGGACAGCTAACTAGTTTTTAGTTCTGAATTTGTGGTTCGATTATTTTAAAAATATTTTTCATCGATTCAACCGTATGGATGACAATATATACATATATATATATATATATTAGTGATATGATCAATGTTTTATATTAAATTATTTTAGCAAAAAATTTAATTTTTTTCTGAAATTCTTGAAATGTCACCCAAACAAATAAATGATGATATTAATATGGTTAGATCATGAAATAATATTTTTTAAAAATTGAAATTATCAAAATTCGTGTGCTAATTTACGACAGAATCCGTCCTAAATTATTATCTGTAAAATTTTAGAACAGTCAAATTTACCGACCAAATTTTGGAAAAAAGTTAAATTTCCCTCTTTGATAATTTACGACGAATTTTAATTTTTGTCGTAAATTGGATGTTCCAATATTTTCCGTCACAATATTTCATCGTAAAATTTAGATGAAAACATTTTTTTTATTTAATTTCAAGTTAAAGTTTAATAAAAATATTTAACTTACGACGAAATTTTCAAATCGTCGCAATTTCAAATGATTTTAATTTTCCCGCCAATTTTTTTGGAAAAAAGTTAAATTTCCCCCTTTGATAACTTACGACGAATTTTAATTTCCGTCGTAAATTTGACGATCCGATTTTTTCCGTCGCAAATATTCCGTTGCAAATTTAGATAAAATAATTTTTTATTCAATTTCAATTTAAAATTTTAATAAAAATAATTAACTTACGACGAAATGTTTAAATCGTCGCAACATCAAATTATTTTCACTTTTGTTTAATCGTGTCGTGCATAATTTTATTAATAAAATACTAAACTTACGACGGTTTTGTGTTTCGTCGTAAATAATTACGACATTTTACTTTTTTCCGTCGTAAGTTGGGCGCGCATTTTTTTCCGTCGTAAGTTGGTCGTCGTAATTGGCCTATTTTGTTGTAGTGACTCTCCAATTCAAAAATACCAGCACTTATAGTAACGGAATATTAAAAGTTTGATAATTAATCGGTGGGTATTTACTAAAATTACTTACATACCCTTATTAAATAATATAATATTAAAACGGTTAGAAGTAGATTTCTAATTTTTTTATTAAACTAATTAGGGGCCAAGTATATATACTGTACTTTCACACTATACAACATACCCAAAAACCTATTATCGAAAAACAATACACTAAACCTATTATCCAAAAACAATACACTAGCAAGAGGTTATAAAGGACCAAAGCACCCAAGTTGTATTTTATTAAATTTTATTATTTGGACCTAAAATAGGAAATAAACACTAATTTGGATCTTCATTATTTTAATTTTCTTTAAAAGTCTTATTACTTTAGATTTAAAATTAAAAAAATTAAATTAAAGATAATCTCGATCTGTGTTTAAATAAAATTAAAATCTACTTGATTAGTTGTCAAAATATAATGTAAGCTTAAACATGAGTGGGATCACTGATCCGCCCCTAATAGCCGAAAAATAATTAAAGACTTTTTTTAATTTCTATAATATTTATACTATTTTATTAAAACAAATTTAGAGATTATTTGTTAGTCAGAGTAATAACATTAAACTAACACAAATTAATATATATTATTGACATTTGGTAACAAAATTTATATAAATGATTAAACCAAAATTAAAATATAAAAAGTTAGATCAACTAAAACTTCCTCGAAAAAACATATCAGCTAAAACTCAATAATATGTATTTTTATTCGGGCTAACATAAAAATTTATTATTGATCCGGTTTTAAAAAGATCAAAATAAAATAAATCCTAATAACATTAGTTGAATTTGGTCGGTATAATGATCTTAGGCTAATAAAAAATAAGGTATATAATTGATATGGACTAAAATAATCAAACTAAAATTATCAGTATAATATTGATCTTAACTAAAATTTATCTTTTAATTCAAACATAATTATATTTTCTAGAAACCCCTCTAAATCTCAATAAATATCAATGAAACTATATATTTCGTTCATTAATATTTTTTTTTAAAAAATACTACTTATTTCAATATTATCAATAACTTTGACAAAAATAATTCACTAACTTATACACATGTATATATATTTATGACTATTATCAAATCATTTATATTTAAAATTTAAAATAAATAAATTAAATCTTAAAAAATTCACTTCAAATGAAATTCAAAAAATATATGTTGTTAAAAATAATCTGTGCATCGTAGAGGTTCTAAGCTAGTAAGTATTAATATTATAAATTTTGAAAATTTTTGCACATAACTAATATAACAATACAGACTTATTTTCTTTAATTTACACATAAGTTTACTAAATATACTAAGTTTTTATGAAATTTATAAATCTCTTAAAATTTTAAACAATTTAAATTAGTAATTTGCTTTTTCTTTTTCAAGTTTTTTAATTTTTTAAAAAATCTAAGATATTCAATAATAAAATTTAAAATAACATTAAGCTCGATAAAATAATCTAAGATTTTTCTTTAATTTGCATTTGTCCTCTAAGACAAAATCCATATCTATACTATAATATAATAAACAAAACATTAAAAACTTGGTTAGTTGGTGGTCGGCCAATTTTAATTCTAATTGATATTAATGTTAACTTTCTCTATCGATTTAAATTTTCGTTCATATTGAATTTTATATTATTCTAATTGATATTTATGTCCACTTTTATAAACAATTTAAATTCTAGTTAATATTAAGCTCTATATTATTTTATTGATATTGAAGTCAACTTACATTCCAAATATAATTTTATTTAAATTAAATTCTAAAAAAACTTTTATTATAACAACCAATTTAGATAATATTTAGTTAAACTATAAAATAGATATTAATATTTTCCTCTATTAATTTAAATTATAATTCATATTGAACTCTATATTAGTTTAATTGATGTTCAAGTCATCTTTTATAAACAATTTTAATTTTAATTTATATTAAGCTCTATATTATATTATTGATATTGAAGTCAACTTAATCTCCAAATATAATTTTTATTTAATTTATTTCTTGAACAATTTTTATTGTAACAACCAACTTAGTTAATTTTTATTTAAATTATAAAATAGATATTAATATCTATTAGATATAATAAATATTTACACATATATAATCTAAAAATAATTACCCTTGCAAGATAAAATAAAATAATTTGCACTTTTCATTCGAATTAAAATAAAAGTATACTATTAATCTCGGATATAATAAAATTTAAAAAAATGTAATTAATTGCATTTGGTTAATATGAATATGTATCGGTCTAACACAAAAATAATAAATATTATTGATAAGTTACATTGAGCTGAGTTTAAACAAAATAACATAATCTATTCATCCCCATTAAAAAATATTAAATAATTGATCCAAACTTAAAAAAAAGCAAAATATAATTCGACCAACTAAAACACCATATATAATATTAATCGGGATTAAAATAAATTATCCTATTAATCATGATTTAAAAATTTTTAATTGAAATTTAAAATAATTACTTAGCTTTGATTAAAACACAATAATGTAATAATGTAATCGGGGGACTTAGTTAAAACACATTAATTTAAACTTTTGATCCCCAATAAAATAAAATTAATATAGTAGTAATCATAATTTGCATATTATTCATCTTAACTAAACCTTACTTTTAATTAAACTTTAATATTTTTGTGAACACAAATAAAAAAATGAATAAAACTACATCTCTTATTTAGTTTATATAATAATTTTAAAATATCTCTAATTAATGAAATTATTAACACATACATGTATTAATATATTTATCATTAAATCATACTATTTAAAAATTTAAGTGAACAAATTTAAATATTTAATTCAAATTATTTTCTTACAAAAAAATATATTTAATTATATAAAGTCTGCATCAGTTTTAATCTAGTTAATATAAAAATCAAACTAACATATTTTATATAAGAATTCTAGTTTGCTTTTCAATGAGGTTCACCATCACTTATTTATTTTAACGTATTTAACAACAAAAAATATAAATTATTTTATAATACATTGTCGTATTTCAAAATACTTATTCACCTTAGACAAGTTTCAAACTAATCAAATTTTAATTAATTTTATATATATCATATATTTATTTTTTAAAAAATTGTACAAAATATAAATAATTCTTATTAATATATATTTTATTAAAAATAAACATGTAAAAAGTAATTTTTCAAGGGAAGTCAAAATTTGCTGACCTTAATTAATTAAAAAAATAAATTTTGACCACATTCTGAAGTAATAAGGAAAAATTAATTCAAATATAATTTCATTTAATAAATTTCTCATCTATATATAAATAGATAAAATTAAAATATTATTTATTTTATTTTATTCTATTTACTTATTATGAGTTATTTCATTTTATTTACTAGTTAAACCTAGTTAAATATAGTTTGAAAAACCTAAATAACCATTTTTAAATAACAATTGTCCAATATACCCACCAGAATTTTAAACTGTTCAAAATACCCACTTGATACTCCATTTTTAGTGGAGTATAGGTACCCTGATACTCGTTTGTCAGTGTAATATCGACTCATATACTCCTTTGTCGGTGGAGTAACATGTGAGATACTCGTTTGTGAATGGAGTATCATCTAAAATTTTAAATTTTTATGTTTATTTTTTAAAATACTTTTTAAAAAAATTAAAAATTATATTCCACTGGAAAAGGAGTATCAGGACTGATACTCCACTAATAGAGGAATATCTTCCATGATACTCTGCTGACAAAGGAGTATCATCCTAATACTCCATTGAACGTGGCGTATCATCCTGATACTGCAGTATTAGTGGAATACCGGAATATCTAGTGGGTATGGGCACCTTTTTTCACAATGGGTATTTTGAGTAAAAGGAGATCTAAAAGGTATTTTGGTCATTTTTTTCTTAAATATACTCCATAACAAAAAGGCTTCACCGGGTAATATTTATTTTGAAGCACCACCCCGATCCCGTTGACGTGGAAGCTTGTAGGGAAGACACAACACCAGCATTTGTCACGTTCCTTTCTTTAACCATACAAAACAGTTTCAATTTTTTTCCAGTGGAATGAAAAACTTCAGTTGAAGCACGATTTTTCTAATTAAGCCCTAAATCACAGCACCGAAACTCAGGTATTAAATGCATATACGATAGTATGTTTTATTCAATCGTTTGTGGGTTTTGAACTATATATTGTAATTTACTTTACATCTCGAATTATGTCCACTATTTTAAAGAAACACTGAAAGTGCTCTGGTTGAATTGTTTGTATATATGGATCTTGAAAACATGTTAAATCCCCTTTTAATAGTTGAAAACAATAGTACAACGACTAAATTAACACAACAAGGTAGTTATATAACGAATAATAAGAACAAGGCAAATCACCAATAAAGAAAAAAATCTATGAAGGATGAAAACATAAAATAAACAGAAACTGTTAAATAAAAAAAGACAAGGAAGAAAGCTTATCGTAATGAAGCTTTCAACACAACTGAGTCACCAATCCCTCAAGAGGAAGAGGCTGTTCTAGAAGATTTTATTGCCCTCACTTACTGTATCTAGAGCCTGCAATAACCCTCCCAGGATAAAACAGCAACAAATTACCGATCTCACAGCAGCACGATGTTCAACGGTGATCATACGTGTAATATCCTAAGTCATTTGATTGAATAATATAATAAAATACTCTTATTATATTATTTAAGTTGTTTAAATAATAATAATACTTAGTATAAAATTTTATTTTAATCTTGAGTGTTGGTTTGCTTCTTTGATCGAAGCTCCCATAAAATTTAACTATAAGTCAAGCCCGAAATTAATCAAGGGCCAAAGAAAAGGAATGAAAGGGAGAGAAACGCGGAAAGATTGAGAGGAACCTTCACTTTAATCCCCTCGATGTGGGACAAGTGAACTTAGTTCAATGAAATCAATGAAATAACAAGTGTTCCAAGTGCACAAAATATGATTCTAAAAATTTCTTGCACCTACTTATATAGAGAATGTTAGATGCCTAGTTTCACCCCATTTCGATATGGGACTAAATAACATCATGTTTTAAACATCCAAACACATTTTAGTGCCTTGTATTTTTCTTGCATTTTAAAACTTTAAACTAATTTTCCTTGCATTAATAATGCTCCAAATATTTTATATTTTTCGGCTATAAAGAGCCCCAAATATATAAGTTGATATGATTTCAATACTTTGAACCCCATAATCTTAAATAGAATTGAGAGGTGGTTCTTTTCAAAACTCTCTCGATGTGGAATAAATTTGAACTTGTCTCTAAACTTAAGCATAATCTAGTCAATGTGGGACTAAATTGGACTAGATAACTAGTTCAGATCAAACTCAAAATCTAGTAATTTTGATAAAAAGAATTTTTAGCTTATTTAAGGATTTCAACTTATAGAAGCCAAGTAAAATCCTTTTAACACTTGTTAAAAATAAATAATTTGCTACCCCGTCCTTTATATAGGAGAAGAGTGTAGCCTTGTGTCTATTCATTCTCAATGTGGGAACCAAGAATGTTAAGACTCAACTAAGGCTTGTGTTGCCAAGCCTTGTTTTTATAGATGAGGGAAGTGAGTTTCTTCAAAACATAGGCAATGTGGGACTTGGGATGTAAGAGCATATGAGAGTGTCATAGTCCCACATTGGAAAGAAAATAGAAGATAAACTAGAATAAATTGGGAAGTCTTTAGCATATTTGTTGCCAAGGTGCAAGTGCACTTGTGTGCACCTTGCCTTGATCAAGATTCAAGTTTGCTGTGTGCATGGGGGTTGCCTTGGGAGTTACTTGTCCGTTTTTGCGACTTGTTTTGGAAAATGGAAAATTTATTTTTAAACTTGTCAAATTGAGTACCACATCGAAAAAAGAAAAGAAGTAGTAAAGTTTGACTACCTATAAGATAATAAAGTGAGTTATTTATAAAAAGGGAGGAAGAAGCTAAAAGAAAAGCTCCTTAGTTGGTAAGTCTTCCTACGCCCTCATCCATTATCATTTTTATTATTATTTATAGGTAATTTGTATTAGTTAAATTAAGTAAATATTAGAATTTACTTGGTAAGATTTAGATTTTAATTTATTAATAAAATCTTGTTACTGAGAATTGTGAATGACGTTGTTAGGGTACTAAGTCAAGAATAAAGGGACTTGAGACTCGAGAAAGAAATTGTTTTAGAAGTTGTATTAAAAGCGATTTAAGGTAAGTATATACTGTACTATTTCACTGTATTTCACTGTTCATGTTTTGATTCTTATATGATGATTGATTTGATCGGACTGATAACTCACTGATGGAAAATGAGTATTCTTGCACTGATACTTGATGAACTGATGATGATACTTCCTTTTTGGAAGTAAGCTAAACCAATTGTTTAGCTTGCCGGGATCCCAACTTGATGAATTGATGAACTTGTCGTGCTTGAATACTCAGATTTAATCTTGTGAGAACTATATGATGAATTTTTGTTGATTGTAGTAACTTTCATGTCTCTTTATTCGAATATTTGTTTGATGAACTTTGATTTCTTGGATAAACCTCAGTTGAATTCTACTATATATGCTTACTGAGCTTTCTAAGCTCACTCGTTTATGTCACTAACTTCCACAGGAAAGAACTTTGGAGAAGGATGTTCGGGAAAGGATAAGTATGTGATGAACTAATGCTTAGTAGATGATGAACGCGTATAGTATCTTAATGAATAATGCTTGTGTAATAGACTTTTGGTTGTATCGTGAACTTTGGTTGTAATACTTGGAATACTGTAAGAATTATATATTATTATTTAAGTTTAAGGTTGTGTAAACAAATATTGAGTGAATTGGTTTGGTTTGGTTTGGCATTCCCGGGTTCGGGTTTTTGAGGTCATCCCGGGATCCGGGGCGCCACAGGTGGCATCAGAGCTAAGGTTTAGAAATAGGATGAATATAGGATTTCGAATCGCGGGTAGTCCAATTGTAGGCCTAACGTATGTGTAGAAAATGCGTAGTCGTAATTCTTGAACATGGTCAATATAAGGTGTATGACGTGTGTATGACATGTTTAGTACTCGATCGATCGTTATTATGACATACATCATGATGTGTGCGGCATATATTCCGAATGAAGTAGGATTAATATTATATGTTGAATTGTAGGAGAAGATGGCTGATGGAAATTCTGATGGGACTGGATCCAGTGTACAAATTAGCCCTGAGATGTTGTTGATTTTTGGAGAAATGAAGAATATGTTTAAGAGCCTAATGGAGGGGCGAACAACTGCGGATACTCCCGAAATAAATGGGGAACGTGTTGAAAATATGGAAAAAGAAGGCGAGAATAAGCGAAGGTGTACATACAAGGCTTTTAAGGATGCAGATCCCCCAATTTTTAAAGGAGAATTGGATCCACATGTTGCGAATGTTTGGATTAAAGAAATGAAGAAAGTAATAGAGATATCGGAATGTTCAGAGGAGCAAAAGGTAAAATTTGCAACACACTCATTAAGGGGGGAAGCTGTATTTTGGTGGGATACGGTTAAACAGACTGAGGATTGTTCTAAAATGGGTTGGACAAGGTTTAAGGAATTACTACAAGAAAAATGTCAATAGACATCACACATTAGACATCGGTTAACTTTGCCACTGATGTTAAAAAAAGTATTGACATCACCCCGTGTTTTTGTGATGTCTTTGTTCTTTGTAGACATCGATTATAATTAAACCGATGTCTAAAATTCACCAAAAAAAAAAAATCGCGCCCACCTTTTCTTTCCCCCGTTAGTGAAATTTTCATTTAGATTTTAGTTCTCTCTCCCCCTTCTCTCTCTCATGAATTTGAATAGATATATAGGTGGTGAAATGGCGCTGGTTTCATCGAATTCAAAAGATTCATCTTCACTTCCTTCTGGATCCAGAGAATCCAATTACTACCGCAAACAGAAATCTCTTGGTCTCTTATGCTCAAAGTAATCTCTCTCCCACCTCCCTTTATATACACAACATCCTTAATTTAATTCTATATGCATCTGTTTTTTTTAAATTTTATTATAGTTTCTTGATGATGCTGTTGCCCGTCTAGGTATTCTTCCTGATACCCCCTTTCTTTATTTTATTTCTCGATTTAATTTTTATTAAATTAATTTAGAATATTTTTTTTGATTTTTTACTTTAATTGGAGAGGTCTTGTGTGTTGAATTGTGTAATTCTTGTTTATATGTGAATTGTAATGAATATCGTGTTGATTTTTTTTGTAATTGGTTTAATTTTAGGTGTTGAGAAGCGAAGGTCTATGGTATTGTTAATGTTCTTGAAAGCATTGGTGTAAGATATATAGTTCCTCGTCTTTTCTTCCATTTATATTATTTGGTTTAGGGGAATTTTCTGATTTTGATATTGATATGCAGCTGCTTACCAAGAAGACCAAAAATCGTTATTCATGGAAAGGGTTTGGAATCATTCCAAAAACTCTATAGCTGCTTAAGGTGTTTACTTTATCCAACTTGTGCTTTTATAAAGAACTTGATTATTGAACTTGGTCGAATATCCTTTGATTGTATACTTATATGTAATAACGCGGTTTGTATTTTAGGCGGATGCAGTCTCCAACCCAACCAAAGAGCAACTGGTTGATGTAGTTCAGAGGCATTTCATGATGATGGTAATTTATGCATTTTCTGTAGTAATCTTTTTAAATTGTGAACTTAAACTGTCATTATATAAATAATATAAATATTGTCCCAAACCTCTGCTCATGTTTAAGAGTGTTGAGATTTAGACCAGTCATAAGATTGTTCCGGCAACTCATATATAGTGTATGCTTGTTTTTTCTAACCAAATAATAACTTGTTAGTTACTGCTACTCTTAGTATATTAGTTTTTGGCTTTCTGCCTTTTAAAGTTCTAGAAATATACTACATATATGTATTGACTTTAAACAATTTATATGTTGTTGGTGAAGCAATTGGACGAGTTGCAAGTCATACCGGGGTTTATGCACTCTGCTAAGCGATTGAAGATGGTGTGTAAATGACAACTAATATTGTCTCTTCCAGTAAAAAACTTGGGTTTGTTTACAAGATTTGAATACAGGAAGCTCCAAATATCTTGACGATAGTCCTAAAGAGATTTCGGGTAATTGTTGTCTAAGCAACAAGCATTAAAATACTCATGTACTAATCCTTAAATCCCTTGTTCTACACGTTGAGTTTGAGGTTTAGCCATAAAGATCCAGATTTTTGTCCACCAAAAAAAGCAGTTTGGTAGGTTTAGCGTGTAATATAAGCAGCTTACTATTTAAGGTGTCCTTAGTGATACCCATTGGCAATTTTTTTTTTGTAAGAGCAGTTCAACATTTTAGTTATTATCTTTATCCATTGTTTAATCAACATGGTAGCATAAATATATTGTGAAGCCATTAAGGATAACATTCTATTTAAATTCCCTACTAACTGGTCTAGTTGCAGAGCTATTGCTTCTTTCTGTTTAAATTTGTTGAGTTTCTCTATTCTTTAATAGTCTATTCAGAATCATGATTTTGCTTTCTCAGGAAGGAAATTATGGAAAGATAAACAAGTGTATTAACTTTCCCAGAGATGTTGGATTTGATTTCGTTTATGACTGTAGCAGATGATATTACATTACCTATAGATATGCTTAATTCATCTTTCTCCGGGCATTACATTACCTACTTAATGTAAGGTCAATTTTTTTTCCAATACTGTGAATCTTTGACGCAATAGTTCTCCAGTATCAGAATCAGAAACTTGTTCAGCAGTTAGACGTGCAGAAGCATGAGTTGCACAATCTTGAAGGCAGAATAAGAGAACTTAAGGACAAACAGTCCACATATGATGAGATATTAATCACAGTGAACCAACAATGGAATCAGGTTGCTTCATCTTTTGCACGTCTCATTATTCTGTTATCACTATATAATTTATGTTATTATTATTTTAACTATTTTCCTTGCTCTTCTGATGTAGTTGGTTGATGATTTTATTTTTCTTGGCGCACGTGTTGGGGATGGAAAAAGTACAATACATATGTTGGATCGTGCATACCGTGTGAGAGGTTTTTAACGATATTAATTTACTTTGCATAATACTGGTGATCCCCATAAATGCATTGATTAATTGTATCTTATCTGTAATTTAGGTCCAGTTCCATCATATCCTGCAGAGGAGATGTTTCTGTGTAGAATATTAGAATTGAGTTGTGGAAAGACACAAAGCTGAAAGCATAAGGCAGGTTTTGCATGGGAAGCCATCCGGAGAAGGTCAGGAAACTTGCCTATTATTAAGTAATACTATATATAAACATCGCTTATTATTATTATTCGCTAGATTATGGAACTCCTCTTGTTTCTTTCCGGCTATCTGCTCTATTACAATCTTAGATATTGTTGTTCTTCATAACCATTTAACATTGACAATGTGCTCTGTTACAATCTGGAGTATGCAGATACTGTTGTGCAGTTGTCTAAGATTGACAATATGATGAAAGAGGAGGCTAATAATCTGTATGAGGTGATTGAAATTCTACATTTGAAGCATAAAGAATATGTTGAAGATATGCAAGGCAGTTGGTTCAGGATAGATGACACTGAGGTAATGAGTCTCTTCTGAATGGATCATAGATTCACAGTATTGAAAAAAAAATTGACCTTATCCCTTGTTTATCATTCATGACTAAATGTTGCAATATTTTTTGATAAAACTCGGTTATTTTCTATCTTTATACATATAAAGAACATTAATAGATTTTAAAAACATGTAATTTTTAGATTTTTTATTTACAAGTAGGTGGTTGTATCTTCTTCGTGAGTGTAAATTGGGTATAACAATGATAACATGTCAATAGACAAGTTTATAGGAATGTTTATTAGCTGATACGAAAAGAGTGAATATTGTGAGGATTCAAATCATGTTCCATTTTTTGAACTTGTAAGTTGTGATTTTTTTCTTAATGTAGTGTAATATACATGATTATAAAAGATCATAAAGTAATGTACTTCATAACTATATTAGAGCTCACTACAGAACAGTACATTAGAAGGGTTTACTTGATATTCAATAATCATAATACTGAAATCTCAAGATACATAAAATTTCAGTGGTACTTTTTGTTTGGAAAGTAACTCTTAACTGTCACCCAACTCATGTCTTTTAAACTTAGCGCTTTTAGGAAAATTAGATTGTAGTGCTGTAAAGTTTATAAATTTTTGTTTCCTCTTACCCTTTTGTTATCGTGCAGGTTGAATCTCCCTTTCCACCTTCTCATAAGATAGGCATCAACTCAGTACAGAGGGAGGTTGAAGAAATTATTCTCGATATTTATGTTAGCAGGGATGACTTAGCAAACATATAACATTAGTTTGGTTTTGAACGATTCTGTAATAAAACTAGATACTTGATATTTATGTTACTGAATATAAGTGTTTAGTTAGTTCATTATGTAAATACTTTCAATGAATAAATACTGATGTCAAAAAAATAATTGTACATCACTTTTAATATATAAATATTGATGTCTCAAATGCAATTGTACATCACTTTTAATGAAGAAAAACTGATGTCAAAAAAGTTGATATACATTGCTTTTTCCTAAAAACCGATGTCAAAGACTAACATGTTCAACTCTAAAAGGAACATAGATATCACTTTGTTTGAGATACAACTGATGTCTAAGTGCCAACATAGACATCACCTTTTACTAAATAAATCGATGTTTAATATCAGATTTTACATCACCTAAATGAAAATATTCGATGTCTATGTGGAAAAAAACATAGCCCATTATATGTTTAATTTATTGTAATAGGTGTAATTTATTTATTAAATTATTTATTTCTAACATTTTTTTGTAAAAAATAATGCATGGACATCACTTTTTTTGCCAGAAATGATGTCTAATCAAGTAAAGACATCGGGTTATGGCCGATGTGTAGAATAGACATCATCGACATCAATATCGGTTGTCAAACAACACAGACATCGGCCAAAAACCGATGTCTATGGACATTTTTCTTGTAGTGAATTGTTCTTTGATAAATATTTTCCTACCTGTATGAAGAATGAGATGGAGATGAAGTTTCTAGGACTAAAGCAAGAAGGAATGTCTGTGTCGGAGTATCTTTCAAGATTCTTGGAACTTTCCAGGTTTGCTCCTCATCAGGTTGATACTGAAGCCAGAAAATGTCAGAGATTTCAAGAAGGGCTGAAACCCCAAATTAGAGAGAAGGTGTCCTTGTTGGAGTTGGAACAATTTGATAAGTTGGTTGGGAAGGCGAGTATTGCAGAAAGGGACTATGAAGCTCATACTCAATTCTTTAACAATAAGGAACGAGGAAGAGAAACAGAATTGAGTGTTAACTCAGGATTTAAGAAGGACAACAAGAAACTACATATAAGGAAGAAGGAGAGTTTTCGGGGAAGTGATAAGAGGATCATTGCATCTGAGTGTAAGAAATGTGGACTGAAACATGGTGGTGATATTTGTTATCGAGCTGATGGGCTGTGTTACAATTGTGGAGAAAAGGGATATATAGCTTCTCAATGTCCCAAGCCTAAAGTGATTTCTTGCTACAGTTGCGGACAACCAGGTCATTTATCAAGGGACTGCCCACAAAAAGGAGTCAGGCAAGAAGTGGAAACTAAAGGAAATAGGACTTCTACAGCAAGACCTTTTCAACAATCAGCACCCAGGGCAGTGGCACGAACCTATGCAATGACAACTCAGGATGCCGAAAAATCTCATGATGTTGTGTGAGGTACGCTTCAACTTTGTGCTCAAGATGTTCATGTGTTGTTTGATTCGGGGTCAACCCATTCTTTTATGGATACAAAATATGTGGATAAGTTAAATGTACCTGTGCAAAATCTAGATAATGGATTTCTGGTAAAACTTCCAAACGGTAGAAATTTGTTCGTAGATAAAATTTATCGAGATTGTCCCTTAATGATTGGTGAACAAACCTTCTTAGTGGATTTATTACCGTTAGAACTGAGGGACTTTGGAGTGATTCTGGGAATGGATTGGTTGTCGAAGCATAGGGCGAATCTAAATTGTTATAAGAAGCGAATATGTTTAACCGGCTCGAATAAAAAGAAAGTATATTTCAAGGGAGATAGTGTAGAAAAACCCAGTGTTAAGAAAAGGTTGTGAAGGTTTTCTAGCATATGTGGTAGGGAATGAAGGAATTAAAAATAAAGTCGAGGATACACCTGTAGTTAGAGAGTTTTTAGATGTCTTTCCCGAAGAGTTACCAAATTTGCCCCTGAAAGAGAATTTGAGTTTGGGATTGAATTGATTCCGGATGCCCAACCAGTATCGAAAGCACCATATAGAATGGCACCGACAGAATTAGCGGAACTTAAGATACAATTACAAGAGTTGTTGGATAAAAAGTTTATTAGACCAAGTATTTCTTCTTGGGGAGCACCAGTGTTGTTTGTAAAAAAGAAGGATGGTTATCTAAGATTATGTATTGATTATAGAGAGCTAAATAAGTTGATGGTAAAGAATAAATATCCGCTACCACGAATAGACGATCTTTTTGATGAATTGCAAGGAGCCACTTACTTTTCGAAGATTGATTTGCGCTCAGGTTATCATCAGTTGAGAGTAAAGAAAGAAAACATTCCATTGATGGCATTTAGGACTCAATATGGTCATTATGAATTTGTAGTGATGCCATTTGGGGTGACAAATGCACCGGCAGTATTTATGGATTTGATGAATCGAGTATTTAGGAATTATCTGGATAAGTTTGTAATTGTGTTTATCGATGATATTCTTATTTACTCGAGAACTGAGGAAGAACATGAGGAACATTTGAGGATGGTGTTACAAACTTTGAGAAAAGAACAGTTGTATGCTAAATTTTCAAAATGTAAGTTTTGGTTAAGAAGAGTAAGTTTTCTAGGACATGTAGTTTCGGAAGAAGGAATTTCAGTTGATCCTTCAAAGATTGAAGTAATTATGAATTGGGAGAGACCAAAGACGGTGACAGAAATTCGAAGTTTCTTAGGGTTGGCCGGATATTATAGAAAGTTTGTTCAAAATTTCTCTAAGATAGTGGGACCGTTAACGAATCTTACAAGAAAGGAAGTTAATTATGTTTGGTCGGAAGAATATGAGCAAAGTTTTGATGAATTAAAGAAAAGACTAACGTCTACCCCGGTACTTGGATTACCAGATGGAACTGAAGACTTTGTGATTTATAGTGATGCATCAAGAAAAGGTTTGGGGTGTGTGCTAATGCAACGCGGTAAGGTAATTGCTTATGCATCTCGACAATTAAGAAACCATGAGAAGAACTACCCCACCCATGACCTGGAATTGGCTGCAGTAGTTTTTACTCTTAAGATTTGGAGACATTACTTGTATGGGGAAAAGTGCAAAATTTATACTGACCATCAAAGCTTAAAGTATATTTTCTCACAAAAGGATTTAAATATGAGACAGAGAAGATGGTTGGAGTTGTTGAAAGATTATGATTGTGAAATTTTATATCACCCCGGTAAGGCAAATATTATGGCTGATGCATCAAGTAGGAAACAAGTAGGGAATTGTTCGAGCATTGAAGTGGAATCCATAAATCATAAGGAATTGGAAACATTTAGGATTGAATTTGTTAAGAAAGGAGAGGAAGAGAGTTTAGTGTATCAAATCGAGGTTAGACCCATCTTGTTAGAAAAGATAAAGGAAAGTCAGAGACAAGATGAATGCTTAAAGGAGATTTGGAATAATTCAAATTCAGAATTAGGTAAAAAGGATTTTAGGAAAGGTAATGATGAAATCGTTAGATTTCGGGATCGAATATGTGTGCCGTCTGATGTAGAAATTAAGAAAGAAATTTTGTCTAATGCTCATTCATCACCTTTTTCGGTACATCCTGGATCTACGAAGATGTATAAGGACTTGAAAGAACATTTTTGGTGGCCTAAGATGAAGAGAGAAATTGCGTAGTATGTAGAAAGGTGTTTAATTTGTCAACAAGTAAAAGCAGAACATCAAAGGCCTGGGGAATTATTACAGTCTTTACCTGTCCCTGAGTGGAAATGGGAGCACATAACGATGATTTTGTACTTGGTTTGCCAAAGTCACAAAAAGGAAATGATGTCATCTGGGTTATTGTGGATAGACTGACGAAGAGTGCACATTTTCTGGCAATTTCAGAATCATCACCATTAGAGAAATTAGCAAAATTGTATATGCGGGAAATAGTGAGATTGCATGGAGTACCTGCTTCAATTGTATCTGACAGAGATCCTAGATTTACGTCTAGGTTTTGGAATAGTTTTCAAGAAGAGATGGGTACTAAGTTAAGTATGAGCACGGCGTTTCATCCTTAGACTGATAGGCAATCAGAACGCACAATTCAAGTTTTGGAAGACATGTTAAGAGCTTGTGTATTGGATTTTAAAGGAAGTTGGGAAGAACATTTACCTTTAGTAGAATTTGCGTACAACAACAGTTTTCAAGCAACAATTGGAATGGCTCCATACGAGGCTCTTTATGGACGTCGATGTAGAACGCCGTTATGTTCGGATGAAGTTGGAAAAAGAAAATTTTTAGGGCCTGAGTTGATTCGTGTAACTACCGAGAAAGTCAAGTTGATTCAACAGAGAATTTTGACGGCTCAAAGCAGACAAAAGAGTTATGCAGACAAGGATCGTCGAGAGGTGATGTTTAAGGAAGGAGACTTTGTATTTCTTAAGATTTCTCCTTGGAAGGGCATTATGAGATTCGGGAAGAAAGGAAAGTTAAGTCCACGTTATATTGGACCATTTGAGATTCTTAGACGGATTGGAGAAGTAGCATACGAATTAACATTACCACCGAGTTTAGGGCATATTCATAACGTTTTTCATGTATCATATATGAGGAAGTATATTCCGGATCCATCGCATATTATAGATTATGAACCAATAGAGATTCAGGAAAATATGCAGTATGAAGAACTACCAGTTGAAATAGTCGATCGTCGTGAGCAAAAATTGAGAAACAAGGTTATATCTCTCGTGAAGGTGATTTGGCGAAATCATGAGATAGAGGAAGCAACTTGGGAACCCGAAGAGATGATGAGAGCAAAGTATCCCCACTTATTTCTTAAGTCAAGTACGAATTAAATTTTGAATTTCGAGGGCGAAATTCTATTAAGGGGGAAAGAATGTAATATCCTAAGTCATTTGATTGAATAATATAATAAAGCACTCTTATTATATTATTTAAGTTGTTTAAATAATAATAATACTTGGTATAAAATTTTATTTTAATCTTGAGTGTTGGTTTGCTTCTTTGATCGAAGCTCCCATAAAATTTAACTATAAGTCAAGCCCGAAATTAATCAAGGGCCAAAGAAAAGGAATGAAAGGGAGAGAAACGCTGAAAGATTTGAGAGGAATGAGAATTGAGGGTTTGGCGCCCAAGGAAGAAAGATGAAAATTTTGAACTAATTCAAAGAGCCAACATGTGTTAGCCCCGAGCTTAGCATATTATGCAGAGCTAATGTGTTATGCTAAGCTAATGTGTGCATATATAGAGAAGTAAGGGAACCTTCACTTTAATCCCCTCGATGTGGGACAAGTGAACTTAGTTCAATGAAATAACAAGTGTTCCAAGTGCACAAAATATGATTCTAAAAATTTCTTGCACCTATTTATATAGAGAATGTTAGATGCCTAGTTTCACCCCATTTCGATATGGGACTAAATAACATCATGTTTTAAACATCCAAACACATTTTAGTGACTTGTATTTTTCTTGCATTTTAAAATTTTCAACTAATTTTCCTTGCATTAATAATGCTCCAAATATTTTATATTTTTCGGCTATAAAGAGCCCCAAATATATAAGTTGATATGATTTCAATACTTTGAACCCCATAATCTTAAATAGAATTGAGAGGTGGTTCTTTTCAAAACTCTCTCGATGTGGGATAAATTTGAACTTGTCTCTAAACTATAACTCAAAACGACACTATTGTGTGAGTTATATAGAGTTATAGTAAGTCTTATTAGCATAATCTAGTCAATGTGGGACTAAATTGGACTAGATAACTAGTTCAAATCAAACTCAAAATCTAGTAATCTTGATAAAAAGAATTTTTAGCTTATTTAAGGATTTCAACTTATAGAAGCCAAGTAAAATCATTTTAACACTTGTTAAAAATAAATAATTTGCTACCCCGTCCTTTATATAGGAGAAGAGTGTAGCCTTGTGTCTATTCATTCTCAATGTGGGAACCAAGAATGTTAAGACTTAACTAAGGCTTGTATTGCCCAAGCCTTGTTTTTATAGATGAGGGAAGTGAGTCTCTTCAAAATATAGGCAATGTGGGACTTGGGATGTAAGAGCATATGAGAGTGTCATAGTCCCACATTGGAAAGAAAATAGAAGATAAACTAGAATAAATTGGGAAGTCTTTAGCATATTTGTTGCCAAGGGGCAGGTGCACTTGTGTGCACCTTGCCTTGAGCAAGATTCAAGTTTGATGTGTGCATGGGGGTTGCCTTCGGAGTTACTTGTCCGTTTTTGCGACTTGTTTTGGAAAATGGAAAATTTATTTTTAAACTTGTCAAATTGAGTACCACATCGAAAAAAGAAAAGAAGTAGTAAAGTTTCACTACCTATAAGATAATGAAGTGAGTTATTTATAAAGAGGGAGGAAGAAGCTAAAAGAAAAGCTCCTTAGTTGGTTAGTCTTCCTACGCCCTCATCCATTATCATTTTTATTATTATTTATAGGTAATTTGTATTAGTTAAATTAAGTAAATATTAGAATTTACTTGGTAAGATTTAGATTTTAATTTATTAATAAAATCATGTTACTGAGAATTATGAATGACGTTGTTAGGGTACTAAGTCAAGAATAAAGAGACTTCAGACTCGAGAAAAACGCTGCCGGGGCATTGGTCAACCCAAAAGACATCACTAAAAATTTATAATGTCCATACCTTGTTCTGAAAGTTGTCTTTTGTATATCTTCTGGCTTGATCTTCAGTTGATGATATCCTGATCTTAAATCAATCTTGGAGAAGTACTTGGCTCCCTTTAATTGCTCAAACAGATTGTCAATTCTGGGTAACAGATACTTGTTCTTGATTGTAAGCTTGTTAAGCTCCCTATAGTTGATGCACAGTCTCATACTTCCATCCTTATTTTTGACAAATAGTACAGGTGCACCCCACGGGGAGACACTGGGTCTAATTACTCCTTTTTCTAATAACTCTTGCAATTGCTTCGCTAGCTCCTTCATCTCAACGGGCGCCATTCTATACGGGGCCTTGGATACCCCTAGCTCTCGCGTTGGACCGGGGATCCTCGCTACCAATTGGTTCCTTCTTAACTGGAAAAGAACATAAACAATATCGCACAAATGAGCTAACTAGCTCAGCAAGTCTCAATGACAAAACTGAGAATAATGATCATCAAGTGAAAAGGGTTATGATATCAAGTGAACAATGAATTATGATTTAGAACTGGATATTATATTTTCATTTTAAAAACCAAGGTTAGGCTGCTGATCAGTCACGCACTAACCCCGAGCATAGCACACAACACTGCTCTAACTACTGGATCCAAGGCACACATTGGCCTAACTTTGACCATTATATGGTCTGACCACGAATCTGGTCCACAATTTTATAAAAACAATCCAATTCTAGCATAATAACAGAATAAGCAGTGATAAACAATAAACAGAATCATTAACAACATTAGACGTTCAATAATGAAATGGTTTCAATCTACATAAGGATTAATATGGCATTTTCAAAGCTTGGATGGTAGGAAATAAAAGAATTGGATAACAAAGGAATCAATATTTCAGGGTTTCCAGGATTTGGTATGTCAAAGCATAAGATACAATGGCTGAAATGTGTAAGCAATCTGGTTCAGTGTTTGATATTTAGTTTGTATGCATTTGTGGAGTAGTATCGGATATTTGTGGTTTATATTTGGATGTACAACAATAATTATTCTAGAAAGAATCAAGTTTATGGCTCAAGATCAATAACTGGAATCAGGTTATTGGGTTCAGTGCATCAAAGCACTTGTAATATAAAACAGGTCTATCAATCAACTACAATATATCTTGAGAAAGTTCAGAACACTTGCCTGGTACTAGCTTACTATACTGCACTCGCTTTCAATCACGACCGTCTTACTTCTCGACTACCTGTTTCTCTTTCCTACGCCTTGCCTCTTCTGCTCACATATCATAAGCATCTATCAATATTCAACTCATACGATTCTATTCGAAATGTACTTCTATCTACCCTTCGTTTCACCCAAATCCGATTAACAGATTGAAAGCTATACTATAAACAAGTAAACATCGAATATATAGACCGACAACCAACCAACAAGTCATATATAACACATAATACATCACATAATCAATGATATACCATTTATAAAGAAGTCTTCGGTCATGAACAGGCTTTCGGGTATTTAAAATAATTTTTAAAACATTTTTCGGAACTAAAACGGATCGTTGGATCAATTTCGGAGTAAATAACAGAGTTCGGTTGGCCAAATCTGGCTTCAAAACAATTTTATAATAATTATCGAGCCTTGAAAATAATTTAAAATAATATTTTAAAGCTCGAAACTATTTTTCAGAATTTTTAAATCATTTTTAAATAAATAAATCTAATTAAATAATTAATTAAAATCAATTAATAATTAATTAAATCAATTAATCAATTAATTTTCTAATTAATTGACCAATTAATCAATTAAAAATTAACTGAAATTAATTAAATAATTAATTCAGATTTATTTCTGAATTAAAAATAATTTTTGGAATTAAAATAATAATTTTTGGAATTTTCAAAAATTAAAAACTAATTTTTATAATAAAAATAAATAGGAAATATGATTTTTGAATATTTTTAAAACATGAATCCTAAATTTGCAAGTTCTGGAAACTTCAGGGACCAAACTTTATCGTCCCCAAAAGTCCAGGTACCAAACTATAATTTTACAGTTCTAGTCGCCGGAAAATACAGGTGTGGCCAGAGAACACGATTCCGGCACCCTCACCTCACCATGTGCTGAAGATCACATCTACACAACATCGAGAATATATTCGTGCAATCAAAACATATCAATCATCCATGTTCTGGCTGGAAAATGGCAAAGAACATCGCCGGATTCCGGAGAAACGACGAAAACTTCAAAATACAACTCCCTTCGATTCAGACATCCTCTGTTAACGAGCTATATACCAATCGATTGCAAATTTCATAAGGAACACAACCCACTATAAATCAACAGCTAATAACCCCTAAATCAAAAAGCCTCAAATTTCAATTGAAAACATTCATACGGGTTATAAATCCTAATTTCAAAATTCGAGAATTAAACTCAATTTTGAGCATGTTATTGAACTCCAAATCAAACGTATGACATATGAAAATCATCAGGAAAACAAGCTCTACAACATGCAATCATTAAATTATTCAAACAATCACCCGAACAAAAAATCATATTTTTAATAAAAATAATTCGAAAATAAATAAATTTTTAGAAAATAAACCTTGATTTCTGTAGTGATATGGAACACAGAATCTGATAGTACTCCTTGAGACCTTCGATTTGGTTACTCCAACTTTCCCAACTGATTTCAGTAACACCTTGAAATTATAGTTTGATTCTCAGAAGATTTTATGAATTTAGGGTTTTTCTCTGGAAAATTATATATTTAACTAACTGCAAATGATTTTGATACGGAATAAAATACGGTAAAAGGCTATTTATAATTACGGAAAATTAGTATCCCGTTGGATCATTCCAGATATGAAATGGTACGTTTATTTATAAAAACTGATCCAAACGATATTTGTTTTCGAGATAATTATCCAAATCAGTACAATTTGTACTGCGGTCTTGGTCTGAGCGCCTGGTTACACGTATTACGAGGTGATAATTATGATGGTTTGATAAAAATCTCTCGTTTATCGAAAATACGAGTTTTATCGATTTACTGAAACGAATAATGTATAGAAAATGTTACGCCGGGACCCGCGCAGGACAAACCGTACGCCGGATCGAAAAAGTCGAAACATGGAAAATGCTCGGAATATTGCAATTAGGTTGGGAAGGAGTTCTCATAAGAGTTTCGGATTTTAAAAACGTAACAACGGATGACATCGGTTGGTTCCCGTTTGTATAAAATAGTTTTTAAATACTCGGAAAAATATTTTATAAAATCCATATAATTCCTATAAATTCATAAATCAACATAAAAATAATTAGGGAGACATGACAATTATCTATATTTTATTTTGGATATATAAAAATTAAAATACTCAATTAATTCACAGAATAAATACTGAACACATAGAATAATTATTTATTAGCAAAAATAATAGACCCCTTATATACTTAAGTCTAACTTGAATGTGTCTCTTTGTTTTAGCATTATATTTCACACTTCTGATCTTGACATCAGTCCATGTAACCATTATGCCTCCGTCCCCATGGCATTAAGTTCACACAACTCAGCCTCAAAAGAAGACTGAGTAATCAAAGTCTGTCTAAAAGACTTTCAGGACACTGCTCCACCCGCAAGGGTAAACACATATACATTCACTCCATTGAAACCAGATTTCTTAGCTATCCAACTTGCATCACTGTACCCCTCGAGTATCCCCGGAAATCTCTGGTAATGCAAACCAAGGGAAAATTCAAATATAATTTCATAAATAAATTTATCAACTATATAAATAGATATAATTCAAAAATAATTTATTTTACTTTATTCTATTTACTTATTATGAGTTATTTCAATTTATTTACTAGTTAAACCTAGTTAAATATAGGGTAAAAAACCGAAATAACAATTTTTAAATAACAATCGCCCAAAATACCCACCAGGATTTTAAGATGTTTAAAATACCCACCAGATACTCCATTTTGAGTGGCCTGATACTTCTTTGTCAGTGGAGTATCGAATCATATACTCCTTTGTCAGTGGAGTAACATTTGAGATACTTCTTTATCACTGGAGTATCATCTAAAAATTTAAAATTTATTTTTTATTTTTTTGAAAAAAATTCTAAAAAAATTAAAAGAGATACTCCAGTGGGAAAGGAGTATCACACTACGCCATAGATGGTCTATCGCAATGGTTTAATCATGTGTGTTACAAAATTATGTTACCTTAGCTATGTTCATCTTAGCCTACCGCAACGTAGTATTTTTAATGTTACCATAGCCTTTGTAATATGTTACTATAGTTCTAAAGTGTTACATACTGTAACATGTGAAAACTTATGTTACAATAGGGTGTTAATGGATAAAAAAGTAACATTTTACAAAAAATTACCTATATATAATTATTTGACTTCAAAATTAATTTAATTTGATTATATAATTAACCATTAATATTAATATTAGCTAAGATTGATTAAATATTTTCTTTTTGTTATATTTTCTAAACTGTAGTATATAGTAACTCAATTTTTTTATTAATTAAAAATTTGAATACTATTTAAACTTAAAAATTTATTAAAAAATAAAAATAAAGTGAAATTAGCAATGTTGGGCTTTAGTTCTCATCAGGCGGGCTAAAATAGGCTTAAAATTTTTTGAGAACCGGCAATTTTGTAGACAAGTCAAAACACTCTCTCAGCTTCCAGAATCTCCCTCTCTCTCTCGGTCGCTCTCTCCTCTCACACGCTATCTCTCTCTCAAATTCAATTGAATCGAATCTAATCATTCTAAACTACTGCCTCAGAGATCGATTATTCAAGCTAGGATTTTATATTGATAAAATCTTACAAATTCGAGTTTCAAATAAAATTAGGGTTTTAAATTGGAATTGGGGTTCTACTTTAAGGTATTACCTCTCTTTCTCTCTCTCATTTTATGTGTATATGAATATACTACCTTTACCCCCTCTCTCCCTTCTTCCATGCTCTCCCATCTCTATTTTGCAGATTTCTAAATTTTATGTTATGTGTTTGTGTCTTGCAGTCAAAAGAACTCTGTAATTACACTTACAACTTTATGAACTTTAACTCTTTAAAATAACTAGTACGAGTCGATGACTAGTTAAGAGACCTGCAAACTACTAAATTTTAGGTTAGGATTGTTGTTATATATATAAATCTATTTAGATTCTGTAAATTTTTATTTTATAGTTTTTTATTTGATTTATTTTTGTTTTCTAATGTGCTTTTTTTAAAGTATGAGAGTAATGATTGTAATTAAGCTTTTTATAGACGTTGGTCATTGTTAGGTTCAAGCAGTTGGTTGCTTTATAATGTTGGGGTTTGTGTTATAAAATTGGATAATACAAGTGAAATTTATTAATTTTGCTAAACTGAGTCTTCCAAAGGTAATGATATACTTGTTGAATATGTTTTATACTTCTATTAAGTGAACTGTTTTGCATAATGTTGTTGACTCTATCATGTTTTCACCCCTATTTTCAGGATTCTCATTTGAAGAATTTGGGTGTATACGGACCAGAAACAAAGTTACATGCTGCCATTTTTTTCCATAGGGGAAGCTGTTAGCTGGTGCAGGGCATGACAAGAATGTAAGGAGTAATGTTTTATAACTAATTCCAAAGCTTAATAAATCTTTTTAATCTGTTATTATTATTTGTAGACACCTATGTGACTTTACTCTACATATATTTGTAAAGGCCATAATGCTGAGATCGAAAACAATTGCAATTTGTGTTCGACATGTATTACCCATAGCCAGGGAGGAGATACTAGCTTGCTATTGGCATTTAAAGTTGTTGGTAGCTTGTACATTAATGTGATATGGCAGTTAAGTTTCGAAATCAAAATTACCAGTAAGAGTAACATATCTAGGGAATTATGAAATTTGAACTATCAGGAAGGCCAAAACCCTGGTATTTAAATGTTTTGCACTTATTGTTTCAGGAATGGAGATTAATGAAACAACACATACCAGTTCAGCTGTTTGAAGCATATTGTGGTGGCCCCTAGAGCTAAGTGCTTTATAAATTTTTTCATTTTTTATATTTGATTGAGTAGTTATGGTTCAGTTTTATCCCCTTCATTAATCAGTTCATTACTTAAAAATAATAGTTTGCCTGGTTTTTTCCTTTTTGTGCCATGTTGACATAAATCAGTGATATGCATAACCTAGTATATTACTGATTTTTGTATCTGAGTTCTGACATAGGCTTTACTTTAATAGAAACAGAAGTTGAACTAGAAGAAGGAGAAGCTGGACAGGAAAAGAGAGTTGTAAATAGAAGCTTATTGCTAAATACGGTCCAGAATGATGCAGAGCAGAAAAAAAGTTTTGCTCTTCCTGCAACACCTCTACAGATTTACGGGTATGATATGGTGAACAGTTCTGCATGGTTATTTGCAATGTTATTACAATCTTTTAATATTACTTTTTCTTTGTTCAGTTCATCAATTCAGCCTTTTTCCTCTAAGAGCAGGAAAACCACCACGATCTTCACTTCATTCAATTGGAGGATCCTCAGGGATATATGTATTAGATAAATATCAGGTGACATAACAAGGAAAGTTAAGAAAAATGCACACAGAACTTCCCGAATGAACCTCTACATCTATGGCATAGTGTAGAGGTTCCTTGGTTTATTGATTTCTCATTGGTCGTAATTTGCATATTGAGTTTCCCATTCTTTGGAGTATTTTTTAAACATCTATTCTCTTACCAGGCTAGCACTTTAATCATATATTCAAACAGGCTTCTAATTTGGGGTCCATATGTGTGTTTCAGTCTGACCCACAATATGTTTGGAACAGATACATTATAGAGGAGCTTATTGAACATAAGGTTAGATATTCTTTTTGTTTGTAGAAAAGTATCATGCAAGAGTTTTGTAATGCATTTTAAATCATCTAAACAGAGCTCTACTAATTTCCCAAGTTGACTTGTAAACTTCAGCTCTTGCTTAATGTATCATGCGTTTTTATTGCAGCTTGATGGGTTCATTATGCCTCTACTACAAGGGAATATCCTTAATAATTTTATAGTTGTGTGTGCGCTTGATAATGTGTAGATAAATTAGATTAATAGTTACGCTCTCTTAACCTAATATAATGGTGTTTTACTTGACCTAATCTAAGTTTCCAGACTGGTAAGCTGAAGCTTAAACGTTTACCTACAACAGTTACATTGATTTCAAGGAGGTACACCCGACGTTTAGGTACATTTATTTGAAGACTATTTGTTGATTAACATATATACCTGACATCAGGACTATGGACAATTTTATAACTATCTATTTGAATAATTGAATGCAGATACAAGAATGTGGAGAAGATGAACTAATCTACAAGGAGATACTGTTAATTTTATTAAAACTGAGCAGTCAATTTTACAGCATCTTGTATGAATGTTTTTACTCTATGTTCCCTGACTGATTTGTGTTCACATATATACTCGTTAATAAATATAGTGGTATCCATTCTGCTAAGGTTCTTGTCATCTTTAATCTATATGAAAAATTGGTCTTGGTACCGTCAGCTATTAACAGTCTGCAGGTTAAAATGATATTTTTTTCTAACATAAATGTATGCCTGGAAAACTTTTTGTTTGATGCCAACAAGAAGCTAAGCTAGAGCCTCCAGTATGTGATAGTATGTCAAATATACTATCATTTTATGTTTTTTCATTTGGGTTGACGGTATTCGATTTTAGCTCTTTTTTATGATTTTAGAACTTCAGAAGTAATTGTGATTTAATGGTTGCGTATCATTTCTTGTTATTTGTGCTGGTACAATCTTTGTTGTAACCATGATTTTGTCAACAACACAAGAGACTTTGTTCGGGCAATCAGAATCACTATCAACAGCACAAAATGGTTTTGTTTGACGAGGGCTGCTTGTCATTTCCGGGAATTTATGTAGAAGTTAAGGTAGTAGATAACATATTATTCATTTATTAATTTATATATATTTGATTTTAAGTTGTGTATAAGTTGACTCTTATTTCGGGTTTTCCATGATCTTACGACGGTGTTGACCTTTATTGTTAGAAGTAATTAGTTGTAAATTGTAACTTAAATGGGTAGACTCTGCTTTTGATATTTTCAACTTTAGCAAGAGTTGTAATTACACTAAATTTATCCATCTTTGACTTGCACTTGTAATATTAAGAAATACTATACTAGAATAATTCATGAATCAGATGAGTTGTAAATGTACATGAAATTTCCGGAAACTGATTTAGTTGTGTGTAACGCCATTGTGCATATTTAGGATTGTTGTATAGTACTTCAAGGAAACTAATTTTTGAATTACTGACTAAAAGACCCATTGCACGGTTATTGTTTAAAGATTCTATCAGAAGTTCTTAATAACTTTTTTTTGTCTATCATGGTTTATCAAAAGTGTTGTATAACTAATTTGTGCATTGTTATTTTTGGGGTATCCTACAGTTAGGGACATGTCGGTAAAGGAGGACACTTAACAAAAAGTGGACCAAACACCTGCGTCTGAAGTTGAGGAGAATGTGAAGAGTTTCTAGTGTTACTATTTTATTAAGTTTATCTTTTTTTATATAATATTTAGTAAAGAACCTGAACTAATTTTTTTTTTTAAACTAATTGTTATCGTAGTTTTAGACATGTGATGGTTTGAATGTTTGAGTTGGTTTGGATGTAATACATTTTGTGGTATGTAATGATATTTCGGGATTGTTCGATTTTGAATAGCAGAATTTTATGTAGTGTTGCTTTTTACATATGAAAAACATGTTAATTGTATATTTGTTGAATTTACAAACAAACCCTATCAAATTAATATAATACAAATCATTATAAAAAATGGGGCCCACCTGTGGGTCCCAATAAGGGCCCCACAAGTGGACCCCATTTTTTTTTACAAATTCAAAGTGCAAAGGTAACATACATTGTGTGATACTATAGACATACATTGATGTTACCTTTGATGTCAATTGTAACACAAAAGTTCATGTTACACCAGGGCAAAGGAAATGTTACTTTAGGGGCCAAAGGTAACTCGAAAAAAAACAACTTAAATTTTATGTTACCTTAGGTCTTTTGGGTGGCTATGGTAGCATTGTTTTGGCCTATTGTAACATTTTTTGGGTGTTGCTGTAGGCCATCTATGGTGTAGTGTCAGGACTGTACTCCACTGACAGAGGAGTATCTGCCATGATACACTGCTGACAAAGAAGTATCATCCTGATAATCCATTGAAAGTGCGGTATCATCCTGATACTCCAGTATCAGTTTTAGTGGAGTATCAGGTGAGTATTTTGGGCACGTTTTTTCAGAATGAGTATTTTGGGCAAAAGTACATCTAAAAAGAGTTATTTTGGTCATTTTTATTAGGTTGAAAAACGGAAATAACAATTTTTAAATAACAATCACCCAAAATACCCATCAGAATTTTAAGTTGTCCAAAATACTCACCAAATACTCCATTTGTAGTGGAGTATCAGGTTTCCTGATACTCCTTTATCAGTGGAGTATCGAGTCATATACTCCTTTGTTAGTAGAGTATCATCTAAAATTTTAAAATTTTATTTTTATATTTTAAAAATATTTTTTTAAGAAAATTAAAAGTGATACTCCAATGGGAAAAGAGTAACATGACTGATACTCCAGTAACAGAGAAGTATCTGCCATGATACTCTGCTGACAAAGGAGTATCATCTGGATACTCTATTGAAAGGGGTGTATCATCCCGATACTCCAATATCAGTGGAGTATCAGGTAGGTATTTTGGGCACCTTTTTTCAAAAAAAAGAATGCTCAAAATACACCACTTTTCACCTTCAACTGCCCAAAATTTCCAGATACGCGCGAACCGCCCAAAATACCCACGAAATACGCATTTCAGGGATGCATATTCAGTCTTCTAAAATTTAACATATGAACATGCGTATTCACTTTTGGTTTTACAAAGAATATGCATGTTTCACTTTTGGTTTCACAAACATGCGTATTCACGGAAAAACAAAAAGTGAATACGTATGTTGAACATACGTATCTTATTGTTAAAATTTTAAAATCTTTCTGCATCCCCACATGCGTATTCAGTAGGTAAAAATGGCGGAACATCCCGTCAATAGATATTTTGGGCAAATCTATCCAAATAGTGGTTATTTTGATTTTTGTGCAAAAAAAGATTTAAAAGAGGTATTTTGGTCATTTTTTTAAATATACTCATAAGATAAAGCCTTCACCGGGTAATATTTATTTTGAAGCAGCACCCCATCTGGTTGACGTGGAAGCTTGTAGGGAAGACACAACACTAGCATTAGTCACGTCCCTTTCTTTAACCATACAGAACAGTTTCAATTTTTTTCCCAGTGGAATGACAAACTTCAGTCGAAGCACAATTTTTCTAATTAAGCCCTAAATCACAGCACCTAAACTCAGGTATAAATAAACGTATATATGATTTATGAAACCCGTATATTGATATATGATAGTATGTTTTCTTCAATCGTTTGTGGGTTTTGATCAACTATTGTACTTTAAGTTTACATCTCGAATTTTGTCCTCTTTTTTAAAGAAACACTGAAAGTGTTCTGGTTGAATTGTTTGTATATATGGATCTTGAAAACATGTTAAATCCACTTTTATTAGTTGATATATGTAGCAAAATCTCATGCTTTCAGATTTTGTGACTTTGTGCAGCGGGCAATTTATTTACTACTTGTATGTAGGATCCCTTTAATTTTTTGTGTCCCTGCCTGTTTCTGTGTTCAGACTTATGGCTAGTGATTCAAAAACTAGGCAATTTGAAAATAGAAGTGCAGCATTCGATAGGATAAGCAGCTTGCCCACAAGCTTAATGGACTTGATCCTAGAACGCTTACCGACTCATGATGCAGCAAGGACAAGTGTTTTCTCTAAAACATGGAGGAATGTGTGGGGAATGCACCCCCGACTACATTTGGATGAACATTTTATCTCGCAATTGGTTTCTCAGAAATTTTCCGAGTTAGATAAACAAAGTAAAATATTAGAAGTTTCCAGAATCATTACTGATATATTTTCAGCTCATAGAGGCCCAGTTTTGGATTTCCTTCTTTGCATTCCTCGAGACCTACCTATTCATCAAAGTCATCATATGGTTACATGGATTAAAAATATAGCAAACAGTGGTGTTAGGAAACTGGAGCTTCTTAATTAATCACAAGATGCCTGCATTGTGCCCTCTCATATCTTTTCTTGTTCGCAATTAACTCATTTGACCCTCATGAACTGCATACTAAATCCACCCCTTGGATTTGAAGGATTTCGTAACCTTTTTAGTGTTGAACTTGTGTATGTCACAATTAATGCTGACATGTCATTCGGCACTTAACTCAAGGAATTGGAAATGGAAATCTGTACTGGGATTGAACATTTGGGACACCAATTTCAATGTGAAAACAATCTCACTTTCTTGAGTATCATTGACAGTGAAGATATTGATTGGCAGTGGTTTGAATGCACCCAAAAGATGGAAGTTCTTAGGCTCGGGATGGATGAAGTGCCAAGTTCTGGTATGGAAATGATTACTTTAGACAAGCTTCTTTGCAATATGCCTAGACTCAATTCTCTTTTCCTTGATGGCTTCTTCCTCAAGGTAATCTTTAATATCCTACTAGTAGTAAAATTGTTATTTAACTAATATAATTAGTTGTTCCAACTAAACATCTTACAAAAGTAATTTTTTCCGATATACTCAGATATAAACGTGTTTGTATGTAGATTCTTGAATCAGGTGCAGATATTTTGAAGAAGTTCACGAGATCTATGGAGAACATGAAATATCTGTACCTTCACCGTATTGAATTATATGATTTGATTCAGATTCAACATGTTCTTTGTTTGGTCAGAAGTTCACCTTATCTGCACACTCTTGACATTGATCTGGTGAAAACTTTTTTTCCCAATCTTATCATAATCCTAAGATAGACTTGGAATAAACAGATTTTCTTATCAATGGACAAATTATGTTATCAAATAGTAGATATTTTAGAATACTGAATATACCATATTGGCTGCATATAAATGTGACCCTAGATGTTTTTGTGTTTTAACTTGTAACTAACTATAATTCACAAAACATACCCCATATGTCATCGTGTATCTGCATTAAGCTATATACTGTGTTATCGTGTATCTGCACAGGCATTGGAGTCATTACATATTCATTATTCACCTCCGGTAGCCAAGGAACACCCCAAACACATATATCTAAGAAACTCGAATTAGGATAATCCTTCGGCTTCATTACTGCAGAAATTAATGGGTTAATCCCTTAAGTAATCTCTGTTAGGAAAAACAATAGAACAACAACTAAATTAACACAACGAGACAGTTATATAACAAATAACAAGAAGGCAAATCACCAATAACGAAAACAAGCCACGAAGATTGAAAACATAAAATAATCAGAAACTGTAAAATAAAACAAGACGAGGAAGAAAGCTTATCGTAATGAAGCTTTCAACACAGCTGAGTCACCAATCCCTCAAAAGGAAGAGGCTGTTTTTGAAGAGTTTATTGCCTCAGTTACTTTGTCCAGAGCCTGCAATAACCCCAGGATAAAACAACAACAGATTACCGATCTAACAGCAGCACGATGTTCAACGGCGATCAGACGTCAGTCGGCCGGAAATATGTATGTGTATATTTTCCAGAGAGAGAGAATGGGATGAGGAGGCTGCTAGGGTTTTCCACATGTATATCCCACTTTTCATCAAAAACATTTTTCTTCTTTTTAATCCAAAAAAAACATAACTGATCAGTTTTAATTAACAAAAATATTTTTACTTAAAAAATATTTTAATATGAATATTATTTAGAATTGTAACAGTTAGACAAACCCAATTTACCAAGCCGAGACCCATAAATTCTAGGCCCACTAACAAATTCTAACACATAATATTTATATTAATATATTATATTAAGTAACTATTTATTTAATTAAAACAATAGTAAAATCTCTCACCCAGGTCGCCTCGCGTACGCGAGACGCCGAAACATTCGCCCATCGACCCGACCCGAGTCGTGTCGTGGCGAGGCGGCGGCGCGCATGTGTGCGTGCGCGCGAGGCCCATACTACACTCGCATGTGCGTGCGTGCACGTGTGCATACCCACATGCCTTAGTAGTTGTGCACTACACTTGCATGTTATACAATATAAAGCCACCAACACTCTTTTACCTTATCAATGTGGTACTCAAGTTTTTACAATTTAATCAACCACAAACCAATTTCAAGCTAGCCATTACAACTCCACGTTTCCTTTCCTCTTGATCTCTCCCATGTAAATATGTCTCCAGTAAAACCCAAGTCGTGCAAGCCACAATTGTAACAGCTCGCACTTCCGGACTATTAAATCTAAACCAAAACTAATACAAATCCAATTATTAAACCGAAATTATATTACTGTCAAAGGTTCCAATACGGAAGCGCGGCTAAAAGCGGAACTCCAAAAGTCAATATACTTCAATCCTAAGGTCCTCTAACTCCAATGATATCCAATTCGATTTCTTAAACGAAACCTGAAAAAAATGTAAGAATGAGCTGCGAAACCCAGCAAGAGACCAATCGATCTAACTAGTATGCCAAATAACATATACAATATAACAAAAATATGATAATTATACGACACGATATTCGAAACAAACACTTTCCATACACATTTTTACTCTTATTCGACACATACGATACACATAACACATAAACAACAATAATTTAAAACCCATAATTAATGCCACGACCACTATAACCCGCTGATAACTGTTCTAAATTTTCAGAAAACTGTCACTACAATCCGGTGACCACGGTCCTAAGTTCTTATTCGATATTTTCACAAACCATGGTACAGATCAAAGATCTCAAATGATCGTCTAGACATCACATATATACATTCATGCATATTCTATATCACATAATACTATCAAATATATCATCACTTAGCCTAAGTTTTGATAATTAAATTTACACGTATATCACACAATTTTGAAAACACTAGAACGATCGATCGAAAACGTACCTCAAAACCTGACAAGATCTAAATATAGCCTTTTTGACCTTCTAAACGATGTTTTCTTAGAAAATACGAAACATGAAAGTTGTATAGAACGAAAAGACCTTTCTGAAAAGTCTAGAATCAACAAATTTTGACTTACGATGAATTTTCTACGAATTTTACAAGATTGCTGATTTTGGTATATAAAACCCTACTAAATTTAATAATTAAGGCGAGGAAGACGGATACGGTGTATTTATAACGATACAAAACCCTATATCTTAACCTACAAATTATCCATATTAGAATCTGATCCAAATTTTAGTCCCATTGGGTTAATTTAATTTTAATATCCTAATATTTATTTAATTTTAATACTTTTTTGTTTTATTATTTTATTATTAATCTTATTCTAAAAATTACCGGATATTACATACTACCCTCCTTAAAAAGAATTTGGTCCCCAAACTCACAACAATTCCATACATCTAGGCTCTCTAATCTCTTATAGGTGAAACTTAAACAATGGTCCACAAGATCGAATCCTAAGGAAACACTCGGAGGGACGGCCTGCTTTGATACCAACTGTAACAGCCGTACTTCCGGACTATTAAATCTAAACCAAAACTAATACAAATCCAATAATTAAACCGAAATTTTATTACAATGGTTACAATACGAAAGCGCGGCTAAAAACGGAACTCCAAAAGTCAATATACTTCAATCCTAAGGTCCTCGAACTCCAATGCTATCCAATTTGAACTCTTAGACGAAACCTGAAAAATTATAAGAATGAGCTGTGAAGCCCAGCAAGAGACCAATCTATCCAACTAGTAGGCCAAGTAACATATACAATATAACAAAATACGATAATTATACGATACGATATTCGAAACAAAAACTTTCAATACACATTTTTATTCTTATTCGACACATACGATACACATAACACATCCACGGCCACTACAACCCGGTGATAACGGTCCTAAATTTTCAGAAGACTGTCACTACAATCCGGTGACCATGGTCCTAAGTTCTTATTCGATATTTTCACCAACCATGACATAAATCAAAGATCTCAAATTATCGTCTAGACATCACATATATACATTGATACATATTATATATAACATAATACTATCAAATATATCATCACTTAGCCCAAGTTTTGATAATCAAATATACACGTATATCACAAAATTTGAAAATACTAGAAAGATCGATCAAAAACTTAACTCAAAATTCGACCAGATCTGAATATAGCTTTTTTGACCCTCGAAACGATGTTTTTTTGGAAAACACGAAATACGAAAGTTGTAGAGGATGAAATCCTTTCCGAAAAGTTCAGAATCAACGAATTCTGACTTACGATGAATTTTCTAAGAATTTTATAAGATTATTGATTTTGGTGTATAAAACCCTATGAAATTTAATAATTAAGGCGAGGAAGATGGATACGGTGTATTTATAACGATACAAAACCCTATATCTTAACCTACAAGTTATCCATATTAAAATCTGATCCAAATTTTAGTCCCATTGGTCTAATTCAATTTTAATATCCTAATATTTATCTAATTTTAATACTTTTTTGTTTTATTATTTTATTATTAATCTTATTCTAAAAATTACCGGATATTACATACTACCCTCCTTAAAAAGAATTTGGTCCCCAAAGTCACAATAATTCCATACATCTAGGCTCTCTAATCTCTTATAGGTGAAACTTAAACAATGGTCCACAAGATCGAATCCTAAAGAAACACTCGGAGGGACGGCCTGCTTTGATACCAACTGTAACAGCCCGTACTTCCCGACTATTAAATCTAAACCAAAACTAATACAAATCCAATAATTAAACCGAAATTTTATTACAAAGGTTACAATACGAAAGCGCGGCTAAAAACGGAACTCCAAAAGTCAATATACTTCAATCCTAAGGTCCTCGAACTCCAATGCTATCCAATTTGAACTCTTAGACGAAACCTGAAAAATTGTAAGAATGTGCTGCGAAGCCCAGCAAGAGACCAATCGATCCAACTAGTAGGCCAAGTAACATATACAATATAATAAAATACGATAATTATACGATACGATATTCGAAACAAAAACTTTCGATACATATTTTTATTCTTATTCGACACATATGATACACATAACACATAAACAACAATAATTTAAAACCCATAATTCATGCCACGACCACTACAACCCGGTGATAACGGTCCTAAATTTTCAGAAGACTGTCACTACAATTCGGTGACCATGGTCCTAAGTTCTTATTCGATATTTTCACCAACCATGACACAAATCAAAGATCTCAAATTATCGTCTAGACATCACATATATACATTGATACATATTATATATAATATAATACTATCAAATATATCATCATTTAGCCCTAGTTTTGATAATCAAATATACACGTATATCACACAATTTGAAAATACTAGAAAGATCGATCGAAAACTTAACTCAAAATTCGACCAGATCTGAATATATCTTTTTTGACCCTCGAAACGATGTTTTCTTGGAAAACACGAAATACAAAAGTTGTAGAGGATGAAATCCTTTCCGAAAAGTTCAGAATCAACGAATTCTGACTTACGATGAATTTTCTAAGAATTTTATAAATTGTTGATTTTGGTGTATAAAACCCTACAAATTTTAATAATTCAGGCGAGGAAGACGAATATGGTGTATTTATAACGATACAAAACCCTATATCTTAACCTACAAGTTATCCATATTAGAATCTGATCCAAATTTTAGGCCCATTGGTCTAATTCAATTTTAATATCCTAATCTTTATCTAATTTTAATACTTTTTTGTTCCATTATTATATTATTAATCTAATTCTAAAAATTACCGGATATTACAACAATCCATTATTATCTCAGAAAATCCCTTCATCAATCTTCTAGGTTGTCTTTGCCCCCTTCTCTTCTCATTCATCAAAATAATATCATTAAAGTCTCCTATTATACACCACGGTAACATTGAGGCTACGGATAGATCACGAAGCATATTCCAATATTCAATCTGTCTAGCTCTATCAGGAATGCTATAATACCCAATATATCTCCACCTTCCAATTTGTTCATTATTGACCTCAAAATCCAACAGAAATCTAATTGTTCATGGGTTGGCCGGCCCACGACAGTTCCATGCTAAGATACTCTTAATATTTGGTGGGCCTGGACCCCATGACCCGCCATTAGCATGTTTTTTACACATCTTTCTGTGGATTCTCATCTATTTGTAATATATTTGTCCTGTTACTTTCTCCATATTTCCCATTATCAATCCGCTTTCTTTTGGGGTCAATCACTACATTCTTAGCATTAGATTCCTTGTATCCCTGGTTGATATCTTTTGTTACTTATTTTCCATTTAATTTAATTTTATCCCCTATCTTCTATTCCCTCAAATGACTTGATTTGACTAGGACCTCTCCAATCACGTGAATCCTACAATCAACACCCATGAATCTCGCATCTCCATGATTTCCATCATGGGCGCTTGATGCTTCCCCTTGTTGCTTCTAGGCACCCCATGCATCCTTTCCACCACCTGCATTTCGAATCCACCTCGATCCTGTATTATTTTTCGCACCTCTGAACGGTGCACATAACCAAGTTTTGTATGCCTTGTCTATCTCTTCTCAGGATTTGAATAAACAACGTCACACTCCCTTTCAGAATGTCTTATGACACTGCAAACAAAGCAAAATATACCAAGTTTTTCACTTTTAAAATTAATCCAACTCCAATTGTTTCCTTCTCGCTTTATCTTTAACCTTCGTTATAGCGGCCTTTCTACGTTCACTGCAACCCGAATTTTTATATATGGTTTCCAGCCTCCTTCAAATGTTCTTGGATTTGATCTGACATACTTTCTAGTTACTGTACCTATGTTTTTCAAAATGTTCTCAGAGACAAAGCCCCTTGGCATATCATGTATATATATCATGTATATGTATCCGCATTTCCATATCTTGTATCTGAACCGCAGTTGGATGTTCCCCCATTTCCACTTGATGAAGCACAAGCATCTATTTTTTAACAGACCAAGGCCCTCCCTCTATAACCTTTGCCACATACAGTTTATGATAGAATATGAGCGAGTATTTCCGACATCCCATCTCATACACCTCCATTCCTTCTTTGGGTCGCCACAATGACGCCATTAAATTCTGCATAGCTTGAAAGTTGATATTTTTCTCTGTTATAAACTTCTCCACCATTCGTCAAAAAAAAAACTTCTCCACTTGCATTTATGTTGGTTTATGTTCAACCACCTCAGTATTGGTCACCACTATTTTATCCTCCTCTTTTTCTTCGATTACCAGATTTGCATACATATCTTCTAACGATGCTTCAGAACGTGCCATAATACCCACGCAGGTTTTAGTAGTATGATGATGAAGACAATGATATTATGTTGATGAACTTACTAAGAATAAGGTGTTTAAAAAACTATCATATAGACAGAGAAAAAAATTGTCATATAGACAGAGAGAAAATTGGAACGTGAATTACCATCTGAAGTAGCTTAGCTTTAAGACATGAAAGAATGTTTTGTTCTTTGCTTTTATATTTTTATTTAGCATTATGTACTTTATTATATCTCCAGCTAAATTCTTTTTTTTAGTTAGTGTTCATGCAAATTCTACTAACAAATTCTAATGTCCCGGGTTTTAAACTAATAATGTAAAAAATAGTAAAAATCTAATATAAATAATTATGAAAAAAAGAAGAAAATTTAAGATGAAAATAACCCCCGCTTTGCATGGTTAACAAGCTACTTTAGTGTTTTATACTAATAAATACATATTAATTCATTCAAATTTATTTATACTTTATTTATTCTAATTTTATTCTAATGAAAACAATCATCTATCTACCGTATTACTTAATATAATTTGCACTGTGGCGGTTGTGGATATATAACATGAATTTTCAACTTCATAAGATTTAAATTGAAACTCTACTATAATTATGAACTTGTAAATATGATAAAATGGAATTTAATAACTAAAAATTGTTTAACAATATAAGTTTTATATTATTATTTTAAATTACAACATATTTTAACAATCAGATATAAAACTTAAATATTCATTAATATATTTTTTAATAAATTTAATTTGGTAAATCATATTATGTAATCCGTGTCTTAAATTTTTATCATTTTTTAAATAACAGTGTAAATTACATTTATTTATATTAAAATATAAAGATATAGTTGATAATAAAATTTGCTTTGATATAAAAAATTGATTTGTGAAATAGATTAAAAATTCAAAACATGTTATTTTATAAAAAATATATTTTTTACTAATCTATTTAATATACATATAAATATATACTTTTTTAAATAAGAATTGTGAATTGAGACGAGGATATCTTAATTAATGATCCTGTCTTCGAATTCTTTTATTTTTTTTCAAATTCTTTAAATTTTATTCTTCAATCAGAATCTGTGAAAAGAAGGGAGAATTCTTATATTATACTACTTTCCAACTCCAACTATTCAAAATGTTGATCGGTTATACGTTTCGCCCAAAGTGTCTACTAAATACTGTTAGATATATTTGATAATGTCATGGCTAATATGATTTATGTTTAGTTTTCAGATCTTATTTAATAGGATAAATCAGTACTTATACTGGAAGACAGGATTTAAGGATATCAGTACTTATATTATCAGGAGATAATCATCAGAAGATAGATATCAGAACTTAAGTGCTGAAGGATGTTCAGATAAGGACAGTAGCTGATTAAAGGAAAGAAGATCGAGATAAACATAAGAAGAGATATGCATGAAGAAGGAATTCTATGAAGAATAGAATACTTGGAAGAAAAGATATCTGATTGATATATTTTAGGAAGCATAATTATATTCCATATCAATTAGCGATTATCTTGTAACTGTGTAGTATATAAACAGAGACATAGGGTTTACACTAGAAGTGTTATCATATTTGAGAAGATTATTCATTTGTAACCCTAGCAGCTCTCGTGATATTTGTTCATCACTGAGAGGTAACAGTTCCATACTGTAACAGAGTTTATTGTTTCAATAAAGTTTGTTTTCTGTTACTTGAGATATTAAAGTTTGATTTGATTGTACTTTACACTGTATTCACCCCCTCTACAGTGTGTGTGACCTAACAAGTGGCATCAGAGCCTGTCTGTTAACGCACATACAGTTAAAGATCCAAACACAATCATGTATGACACAGAAACTCCAACTAAGCCTACCAAAACTGAAGAACCTCCAAAGACACAAATTCAAAGTCGGTATGAAACCATCAGAGTTCCCATACTGAGACCATCTGAATATGCCATATGGAACGTGAGGATGACCATGTTTCTGGAAGCTACAGATCCAGAATATCTTGATAGAATCAAGGAAGGACCTCACAAATCAACCAAGCTCGCTGTTGCAGTTGCAGGTGAAGCAGTAAAGACCGTACCAAAGGAGAAGAGTGATTATACTACTGAAGATATCGCATCAATTGCTAAGGATGCTAAGGTACGACACTTACTGCATAGTGTCATTGATAATGTAATGTCAAACAGGGTAATTAACTGCAAGACTGCTAAGGAGATATGGGATGTTCTGGAAACAAGGTGTCAGGGAACTGATACAATTAAGAAGAACAGAAAGATAATACTCACTCAAGAGTATGAACACTTTGACTCAAAGGTTAATGAATCATTGCCTGATTTATATGATAGATTTATCAAACTCTTGAATGATTTGTCACTGGTTAATAAGGAGTATGATCTTGAAGATTCAAACCTTAAATTCCTGTTAGCTCTTCCTGAATGTTGGGATTTGAAGGCAACAACAATAAGAGACAACTACAATCTTGATGAAACAACTCTTGATGAAATTTATGGAATACTGACAAGGGTAAAGCTCTTTGCACAAAGTCTGATACTGAGTCATCATGTTCTGAAAGTGATGATGACTCAGATTCTGAAAGCTTGCCTGAGACTGATGCTGATGAGGAGATGATGAAGCTGTGTGCTCTTATTGTGAAAGGGATCACAAAGATTGCATACAGAAAGTTCAGGAAGGGAAATAAATTTTCCAGGAAAGGCACAAGTTCTGATAAGAAAAATTTCAGAAGATCTGAGGGCAGAGGAGGAAAGTCTGACAGAGGAGATTATACCAATGTCAAATGCTATAACGGTGGTGAGAAAGGCCATATATCTCCTGATTGCAAGAAAGTAAAGGGTGACAAGGGCAAGGCCCTTGTCACAAAGAAGAAAAGCTGGATAGACACCTCAGATGCTTTGATGGCAAATGCTGATAAAGAAAGTGCTGAGAGCAGTTCTGAAGCTGTTGAAACAAAGGTACCTCAGACTACTAATGCTTTTCACACTGATGATATTAATGAGTTGAGAAGATATCTTAAAACCATGTTCGTTAGTTATAGAGATCAAACTTTAACATGTGAAAGATTAACTTCTGAAAATCTTGCTTTTAAGAAAAGAAATGATTTCTTAGAAAAAGAGTTAGTTATGTTCCATCAAACTCAGAAGGATAGAGATGATGCTTTTTATGTTAGGGATGAAGTGCTAAAAATGAATGAATCTCTAAAAACTGAGTTAGAAAAGGAAAGAGAAATTATCAGGACTTGGACTAACTCTGGCAGAACAACTCAAAATTTGCTAAGTAGTGAAAATTGGAAAGAGGGCTTAGGTTATGGAGAGGATAAGAATGATAAAGGAACTGTAGAAATTAAGCTTGTTGTTAAGCAAAAGGCAAAGTTAAAACCTGTTAAGTTTGTAACTGTAAAGTCTGATAATGAGAAATCAGAAGTTAAAGTGGAATTAACTTCTGACAAACTAAAATAGGAAAAGACAGCTGAAGTAAACATAGGCTTAATGACTAAGAAGCAGCTTAAGCATAAGCTGAAAAATATTAAGAATGCAAACAAGGTTAAATCACCTAGGAAAAATAGGAATGGAAAGGAAGGTGTGAATAAAGGCAATGGTTATAAACCTGTTCCTGATGCTCCTAGGAAAACATGTCATAACTGTGGAAGTTCTAACCATCTGGCTTCTTTTTGCAGGAAGAATAAGAACATAAACTCCTTACCTTCAAAATCAGGAGTTAAGAGTCAGTCTGTTAGATATAAACCACAAAATCCTTGTTTTCATTGTGGTAGTTTATGGCATTCCATTTATACTTGTAAGGAATATCATAGTTTGTACTATGATTATTATCAATTAAAACCTTCTTTGAAGAAAGTTTCCATTGTTCCTTCTAGTGTAAATTCTGATTCAAAGTCTGATAGTGTAAGTTCTGATAAGAAAAATGTTAACATAAACTCTGATGCTAAATCCGCTGCAAATGTTAACAAACTTGATAAGGCCATAGGATCCAAGCAAGTCTGGGTCCTTAAAACTACTCATTAGTGGTCTTTGTGATTGCAGGGCAATAGGAAAAATATTCTAATTCTGGACAGTGGATGTTCAGGACATATGACTGGAAATAAAGCCCTGCTATCAGACTTTGTGGAGAAATCTGGCCCAAGTGTTTCTTATGGACATGGAAACATTGGAAAAACATTGGGATATGGCAATATCAATTTTGGGAATGTCATCATTAAAAAAGTAGCTCTGGTCTCAGGACTTAAACACAATCTGCTGAGTATAAGTCAAATCTGTGACAGAGGTTATCATGTTGATTTCTTTGAAGACCACTGTGAAGTTGTGAGTAAATCCAAAGGCAAAGTTATTCTGAAAGGATACAGGCGTGGTAACATTTATGAAGCTAAGCTTTCAACAAGTACTGATGGTTCTGCAATCTGTCTGATGAGAAGATCATCAATTGAAGATAGCTGGAATTGGCACAAGAAACTCTCTCATTTAAATTTCAACAATATAAATGAACTAGTCAAGAAAGATTTTGTGAGAGGACTGCCAAAGTCAGTATTTGCTCCTGATGGCCTTTGTGATTCTTGTCAGAAAGCTAAACAAAGAAAATCTTCATTTAAGAGCAAGACTGAATCATCAATTCTTGAGCCTTATCATTTATTACATGATGATCTATTTGGTCCAGTGAATGTCATGTCTATTGCAAAGAAGAAATATGCGTTGGTCATAGTGGATGAGTTCACCAGATACACATGGGTGTATTTCTTGCACACAAAAAGTGAAACTGCATCTATCTTGATTGATCATGTTAAACAACTGGATAAGGTGGTCAAAGACTCTGTGAAAATAATAAGGAGTGATAATGGCACCGAGTTCAAGAATTTGATAATGGAAGAGTTCTGCAAAAACCATGGAATTAAGCAGGAATTTTCTGCTCCTGGAACTCCACAGCAAAATGGAGTTGTTGAAAGGAAGAATAGAACTCTCATTGAAGCTGCACGTACAATGCTTAAAGAAGCAAAGCTTCCAACCTATTTCTAGGCTGAAACTGTGCAGACTGCTTGTTTTACTCAAAATGCAACACTCATTAACAAGCAAGGAAAAATACCATATGAGATGGTGAAGAAAAAGAAGCCAAATCTGAAGTTCTTTCATGTATTTGGATGCAAGTGTTTTGTTCTCAAAACTCATCCTGAACAGCTATCCAAGTTTGATCTAAAAGCTGATGAAGGAATCTTTGTTGGATATCCACTTTCCACGAAAGCCTTCAGAGTCTATAATTTGAGAACAAGAGTGGTCATGGAATCTATCAATGTCTCTTTTGATGACAAAAAGATTACTGGTCTTAAAGATTTTATTGACCATGATCAGCTGAGATTTGAAAATGAAGACTCAAATTCTGATACTGAAAATCCTGACAGTCTAAGTCCTGATACTGTAAACTCTGATGGATTAAACTCTGATGTTATTGAAACTGTGGCGACTACGCCAAAGGAAGATGAACCTATGCAGGGGGAGCATACTCGAGATCTAACCACATCTCAAGAAGCATCAGAACATACATCTGACTCTTCAAGTTCTGATTCGTCAAGTTCTGATAAGCCAAGTTCTGATAGTGCTGAAAATCAAAATTTTGAAGAATTCAACTCAGAGAGCATAGTTTCAGGGGGAGCATCAAAAAATGAAAATGAAGACAGCATGGATCATGGGGGAACATCCAGTTCTAGAGAAAACCTTCCATCTGCAAGGAAGTGGACTAAATCACATACACCTGACTTGATAATTGGAAATCCTGATGCAGGTGTCAGAACTAGAACAGGTACTTCAAATGAATGTCTTTACAATTCTTTTCTCTCTCAGACTGAGCCAAAGAAAGGGGAAGAAGCTCTTCAAAATGCTGATTGGGTGCAAGCAATGCAGGAAGAGTTAAATGAATTTGAAAGGAACAAAGTCTGGACCCTAGTGCCAAGACCAAAGAATAGATCTGTTGTTGGTACAAAGTGGGTATTCAGAAACAAAACTGACAGTGATGACATAATTACAAGGAATAAGGCAAGGCTGGTTGTAAAAGGATATTCTCAATAGGAGGGAATTGATTGTGATGAAACATTTGCACCAGTTGCTAGGTTAGAAGCCATAAGGATATTTTTGGCTTATGCTGCTCACAAAAAGTTTACTGTCTTCCAAATGGATGTGAAAAGTGCTTTTCTCAATGGAAAATTGGAGGAGGAAGTATATGTTGAACAACCTCCAGGCTTTGTAGACTCCAAACATCCAGATTATGTCTACAAGCTTGATAAAGCACTTTATGGACTTAAGCAAGCTCCCAGAGCATGGTATGAGACTTTAGCTCAGTTTCTTCTGGAAAGTGGATTCAACAGAGGAACAATAGACAAAACATTGTTCTACCTCAACCATGGAAAGGACTTACTTCTGGTTCAGATTTATGTTGATGATATCATTTTTGGATCTACAAATGACAAACTTTGCAAGAAGTTTGCCAGACTAATGCAGTCAAGGTATCAGATGAGTATGATGGGGGAACTTAGCTATTTTCTGGGCCTTCAAGTCAAGCAAAATGAAGAAGGCACTTTTATCTGTCAAAATAAGTACACCAGAAACTTGCTGAAGAAATTTGGAATACAAGATTGTTCAAATGCATCCACTCCCATGGCCACTGTAACAAAACTGGATAAGGATACTGGTAAATCAGTAGATATTACTGATTACAGAGGTATGATTGGCTCTCTACTCTATCTAACTGCTAGTAGACCTGATATCATGTATGCTACCTGTCTTTGTGCAAGATTTCAAGCAGATCCAAGAGAACCTCATTTAACAGCTGTGAAAAGAATTTTCAAGTATCTTAAGGGAACAGCTGATCTGGGATTGTGGTATCCCAAAGAATCAGATTTTAAACTAATAGGTTACTCAGATGCAGATTTTGCAGGTTGCAAAATTGACAGGAAAAGCACAAGTGGAAGCTGCCAATTTCTTGGAGGCAGATTGGTTTCTTGGTTTAGCAAGAAACAAAAGTCAATTTCCACATCAACTGCAGAAGCAGAGTATATTGCTGCAGGAAGTTGTTGTGCATAGATTCTTTGGATGAAGAATCAGTTACTGGATTATGGGTTAACATATTTCAAAATTCCTATTTACTGTGATAATCAAAGTGCTATTGCTATGACAGGTAATCCAGTTCAACACTTTATGACAAAGCACATCAGCATCAGGTACCACTTCATCAGGGAACATGTAGATGAAGGTATAGTGGTGTTGCACTTTGTTCCAACAGATCAACAACTAGCAGATATCTTCACAAAACCATTGTGTGAAGCTACCTTTACAAGATTGGTAAATGAACTTGGAATGGTTTCAGGTTTTTTCTCTAAATCTGCTTAGTTTTGTTCTATTACATCAGACTCTATGATCAGTATTTACAGAATTTAATCTCTTTGTGTATTCTGTGCTTAATTGAAAAATGTGTTTAAGTACTGACTGTTGTCTGATATATGTTTCTAAACTCTGATAAGTGATATGTCTGTTTAAGTAACTATTTAATCCTATGAGGATAACTGTGTTAGATGCTGACCTAGTAGTCTTCAATAAACAAGGGATCCCATGTAAGAAGTAATTATTTCTTTGGAAATCTGTTGACACGAGCAAATTCTGATAATTGAGCTTAGTTGAGTTTACTTTGTTTATCTTATTACTAAGTCACAAACTAGAATAATGCTACTCATCTGTTAAGTTCTGATACTAGTAAATCTGCTGAATGCACTAAGTGCTGATAAACCTCACTTATCAAAAGAAAAAGCAAAACAACCAAGGATTAAAAATCAAGTACTCCTTTGAGATCTAGAGTAAAAACGTGGAAGGGAAGACCCAAGTGCATTGCTGGTATTAAGTAATATGCATCAGAAAATCAAATAAAAATTTTTCTTGGTGACTTTTCACACTCTATGATTACTGGAGAAATACTCTGATAATAGCATAAATTCTGATAAGCAGTCGTGACTCACTTACACTGAGAAGCCACTGTAAAATGGAATTTAAAAAGATGCATAAAATTAGCACAAAATAGTTGAGGTGGACTCAAGCATGAACTCATTCAACAGTAGGTTTCAGAATAATGACAGCTCTCTAGCAAAGTTTTAGTTATGCCTTATTTCTAAGATGTACTGAAGTGAATCAGACTTTACTCTTTGTTTGATATTTAGCTTAATACACACACTAATCACTCCATATGAATGATGAAAATTACCGTGGTGATCTATGTTGTTTTAGATAAACAGTCATTGTGTCACTTTGCACTAATTCTGAGGACAAGTCTGGTTGCATGTTCTGATGATTAAGTTCTGAAGAATATAAATCAGAACTTGTATGAGGACTTACTAAGATAGGCATTCCTTTTTCGAGTTAAGAAATTATGTTCCGATGACTGTTAAGTTCTGATGTAAGTCTAAGTTCTGATATTACAGTATAATTCTTTACTTGACTTATCTGTGGATAAAATTTGACAACAGTCTCAGTTTAAACCTGAATATGTTGAAGTGGAAGATTAATAGTCACTATGGTTAGGGTTAGTGGTACTCGTACTTGAACAGTCAACTTTTACTTGCTTCTTGTGCGCATTAAATCATGTTTTCTCTTTCCAATAAATGTTTTTCTTTTTCCAAGTCTGGGGAGACGAGGTAGAATTGTCAGCTTTAAATTTCTTTTTGTCTCCTGGCATTCTCTTGCCTATATAAGCAACCACTTCACATCAGCCTTTCCATCAAATCTTTTCTCACAAACTCACCTTACCTTCATACTTTTTCTATCAAAAACACCATGGTCAGATATAACATGTTTTTGAACTACGAAACCTTCAATATAGAGCTAAGCTGTGCCGACTGGCAGCAGGAATGGCACGTCACTGCCATTCCTGATGAGATATGGGACTCTGTGCCCCAGGAGGTTCTCACCCACCTCATGTTCTTCTATATGGATTACCATCGCCATCTGGAGCGATTGGAGGAGAAAAGGCTGGAAGCTCTCCGCCAGCAAGAGCGAATCATATGACTCACTATTCTGTTTGTCGAAAGTAGGAAGAATAAATGATTTATTTTCTTCTTCCTATTTTTCTTCATCATCAGCCTTGCCCTGCTTCTTGAGCTAGGACAAAGGTTGTTGACGTTAGGTTTAGCAGCTTAGGGAAATCTTGTATAAGTTCTGATGTAATTTCAATGTCATGAATGTATTATCTTGATATATTAATGAAATTTGTTTTTGTTTCAAGATTTTGTCTCTGAGATAATTTGTAATGTATTGGTAAATCCTGATAAATAATCGTATTCTGATTACCATATAAATTCTGTTTTAATTTAAGTTCTTATTTTTCTTTATCAGTACTTACTCATCTGATTTATTTTGGTCATTTTCACTCAAATTTATTTTCAGAATATTGATGTTGCAGTGACAAATAATTAAATAAGTGGGAACGGTTTCAATTTTGAATTAAAACTGTTTCACCGTCATTAATGGAATAACTGGGTAAGTGGAACGGTTTTTCCTTGAAAAACTGTAAGTGGGTAAGTAATGATTACTGTTTTCTCGAGCCCGGTAACTATCCGTTATTACTGCATGTCTGACAGGTGTCCAACGGTAACATTTTTTTCAGAGTATAAGTAAGAGAGAGAGAGAGAGGATTTTTTAATCTTTTATTTCCCTTCATACTTTTTCTCTCTACTTGCTTTTACTCTCCTTCTTCTTCTAACGTTGGTTTTTCATACAGACGTTTTATCAAACACCTAACAGGCACTCTTAACTCTCAATTTTTTCACATGGCACCTAAGGATTTAATCATTGATGGAGCTAAGTTTGTTCCAAATAACTATGCTGCATTTCTTGATCATGCTGAAGCTCCATCTGAACTGCATATTGTGCAAGATCTTCTTGCACATAGTGAAATTGGGTATGCATTGACCCAGCCTTCAGTCTTTTCAAGCCAACAAGTTCTGACATTTTGGCGGACTGGGCACTTTGATAATGGTGGTACACATGGTACTCCTAGTATTATTTTTAAAGTGGGTGATTCTTCATATGCAGTCACTCCTAGTACAATACGCAAGGCTCTACATCTCTCAGAAGGATGTACTTTTTCAATTCCAGAGGAATCAGCTCTTCAGGAGTTAATGGACAGTTTGGGATATGAACAGAGTTTGGCAAAGCTTGGGCAGTTGAAACGGGCTCATATCAGAAGAGAATCGAGCTCCTTCTTCGACTGCATCACTAAAGCTTTTGGGAACAAGTGTTCAAATTTTGATGATATTCCTATAATGAGTCAGCACATCGGGTATGCTATTATAAACCAAACTCATTTTGATTTTGCAACTGCTATAATTGGTTTTATTGGGGATAGGATGACAGAGGATAGGAATGTTGTTTACTTTGCTAGATTCTGTCAACTTATATATACTTTTTGTACTGATGAACCTCAATTAGTCAGTTCCTCAACTCCACCTTTTAAGGTTGTAAAATGTTACTTTAATGACCTGATAAATACTGACACTAAGAAATCAGTGGTTAGACCTTTACAGATTCCTCAATCTGTAAAACAGATCTTAGTAAATGCTGATCCTGATACTTATAGATCTGTATATTCTGATGTCCAACCAACAACAACTTCCCAAACACCACAACAACCATCAGCACCTACCACCCATTCTACTCAACCAACCCTCAGGCAATATATCAAATCCTATCTCTCCACTTCACAGACAGTTCAACCCTCAACCTCAGTACCTACTGTGAATCCTTCATCTTCCAAGCCAAAGAGGACAAAGACTGTTCCTCAAACACCTCAAAAGAGAAGGAAGATTGCTTTGAGAGATGAATCTGATACTGAGGAACAAGTTCCTTCTTCAGAACCTGTTGTTAAAGAAGCTGAGAAAGTGACTTCTCAGAAGGATTCTGGAATTTGGGGATCTAGGCTTCTCAAGAGGCTTAGAAGAATGACAGTTCCTGAAACTTCCAAAGAATCCAAATCTTCAAAGAGATACAAGAAGCAGAGGGCAAAAATACCTGTTTCAGATGATGAAGAAGCAGCAACTCAGGAAGGGGATCAGGATTCTCTGATCTCACAAGAAAAGGAATTTGCTAAAGTCACTTCTTCTTCATCAACTCCATCTCAGGAAGCTGTTTCCGAATAGGTCAACACACCATCTGTATCTCCTGTTGATGCAGGCACAAGTGCTGATATTGATGTTCAAAACTTGGTTGTGCCTGAAGTACTTCTCTTAGAAGCTCCAACAGCAACTAATCCTTCAACAACACTTGTTACTGATGCTGTTCAAACTCCAGAGTTATCTACTACACCTTCTCTGCATCTAGATGCTGATGATCAGAATTTAGGTGAGCATCAGGATATGGCTGTTGATCAGAACTTAGAACCAGATCAGCAATTAGAGGATGCTGAAGCCTCCATTGCTACTCACACTGTTGTTTTATCAGAAGATACTGGTTCTGTAAGTTCTGATGCTGTAAATGCTGGAGATAGTGGTGTTGCTGCTCCAACTGCAGATGCTGATGAAGCAGGTCCTTCAGGACATGCTCCTCAACAAACTATTCTTAAGTCTAAACTTGTTAAGAAGTTTGTTACCAGAGAAGCACCAGTGCCTTGGAGTGACACTCCTGCAGGACATGAGTGGACTAAGGAATGGAACTCAGTCACCTGTGTCCCTTCTGTACAGCATCTGGCTGAGCAATTGACAAAAGCTGATGAGATGTTAAATACTGATGATTTCAAAACTCAGCTTAGAGTCACTGCATTGAGTACTAAACATTTACAAGGTCTTTATTCAAATACTCATGCAGAGTTACATCTCTTAAGGAAAGAACTAATGAAGCAAGATCAAGTTCACAAGATTGATAAGAAAAAGTTCTTCCAACCTACCTTTGACAGGATTGCTTATATTGAGAAGACTCAAGAAACACAACAAACTCAGATTGATGATATTCTGAAAAATTAAGCTTCTCAGCAATCTCAACTTACTGAAATCCAAGCCTCAGTGGAATTGTTTGTCTCTCTTCTACTACCTGCTGATGCCAAAAAGGGGGAGAAAGTAATTAAGTCCAAATGCAAGCCTGACAAAACACTGAAAGGAAAGGATGTTGCAAAGGATGATCATGGAAGCTCTGGAATGGGTAGAGGTCATAGTCAAGGTAGAGGATTCACATCAAGAAAAGCTGAAATCTCAAGTCAGGACAAGTTCTGATACTGGGAAAAAAATTAGTTCTGCTACTGGTAAAAGGATAAGTTCTGATGAACTTTTAGATCTTGATGAAGAAATGTCAAGACAGTTATTTCTTCAGGAAAATCCAGGAATGGACTTGGAGAGTTTAATGGAAGAAGAAGCCATACTTAAATCAGAAAAAGCCATATCTAAATCTGAAGCTTCTGGTAAAAAGCCACTTCCAAAACTCAAAAGGCATTGTGATAAAAGAAAGGACAAATGCTGAAGCAATATTGGCTAAATCACAACCGCAGATAGATCCAAGATCCAAGGGTAAAGAAAAGGTTCGTGAACCTATCAAGGTTTATGTGCCTCCTGAGAATGAAGAAATTACTGATGAAAAGGATGATCTTGCTCTGACTTCAAGAAAAGTTCTTAAAACAACCTCTGACATGGCTCAAGTTGTTCAGAGTCAAGATACAGTAAGTTCTGATATTTCAAAGAAGCAAGTAACCTCTGACACAACTCAAGTTAACTTGATATCAGAAGTTAGACCAAAGACACTCCTACCAGGATTCACTAAAGCAAAACAGACTCAACCTTTGAAGACTGCTGCAACTGGTTTTAAAGCAAGAGTAGTTACTGGAAAGGAAGCAAGAGATAAAACTGGATTGGGAAGTGCTGATGAAAGATGAATACATAACACTACCAATGATCCAACTTCCTTGAGTGAACCAGGTATTGGAGCAACTCCTGAGAGATTGAATCAACTAGAATCTGTACAAATGGTTTACAAATCTGTACAAATGGTTTACCAAGTATTTTGAAGAATTGGAGCATGTACTATTCTTACTTCAAGTGAATGACAGATTGACAGGAAGTGCTGCAAACTATTTGAAGGATCAGATTCAGAGACAGAAAAGGCTTTATTCTGTTAAGTCTGACAGCACATATGTTCCAAACTACAGAGATCACAAGGGTGATATAGTTGAAATGAAGCCCAATTCTGCTCAGATTATAACTACCTTTCTAGGTTACAGGGCTGTGGAATTCAATCTTGAGTCTGATAAAGCATATTTGATCAGACTGGATCAGGATATAAGAAAAGCAAAGATTAATGATCTCAGGGCTGTAATTTTTCAAATTGGTGAAGATAATGCAGAGCTTAAAGATGCTAAAAGGAGGATGATTGAAGAACTTAGATATGCTGAGAGATGTTTGTTGAAGAACTATCTCAGAACAACTCCTGACATCAGAGAGATCAGAAGATGAAGCCAAGTCAAGATCTACAACTGCTTAAAGTCTGATATTTGTACAGACTGAAGCTGTTATCAGAAGTTAAATGTTGGTAAAGCTTTAAGGACTGTAAGTTGTAGTTATCTAGTCTAATTCTCATGCATTTGTACTTAATGTTTTTGACATCATCAAATATCTGTTAACTTGTATATTTTTCTAATTTACAAGTTGGGGGAGATTGTTAGATATATTTGATAATGTCATGGCTAATATGATTTGTGTTTAGTTTTCAGATCTTATTTAATAGGATAAATCAGTACTTATACTGGAAGACAGGACTTAAGGATATCAGTACTTATATTATCAGGAGATAATCATCAAAAGATAGATATCAGAACTTAAGTGCTGAAGGATGTTCAAATAAGGACAGTAGCTGATTAAAGGAAAGAAGATCGAGATAAACATAAGAAGAGATATACATGAAGAAGGAATTCTATGAAGAATAGAATACTTGGAAGAAAAGATATCTAATTTATATATTTTAGGAAGCAGAATTATATTCCATATCAATTAGCGATTATCTTGTAACTGTGTAGTATATAAACACAGATATGGGGTTTACACTAGAAGTGTTATTTGTTCATCACTGAGAGGTAACAGTTCCATACTGTAACAGAGTTTATTGTTTCAATAAAGTTTGTTTTCTGTTACTTGAGATATTAAAGTTCGATTTGATTGTACTTTACACTGTATTCACCCCCTCTACAGTGTGTGTGACCTAATAAATACATATTATGTCTAGTTTCCAAATTATTTTGAAATAGGGATTAAATATTTTATAAAATTATTTTACGAGCCAAATATTCTATAAAAATGTGAATAATGATCTCATTTCGATTTTAAAAATATTTACAAACCTGTGTGATGATCTGACTTATATGTTATATAATTTATGTGTATAGTCGAGTCCTAATTATCATCTTTAATTGTTTTGTGAGTTATTTGCTATCGTATGGGTTGACGATAGGGTTTAAATGAGTAATCTGTTGTACAAGTTATTGTACAAACCGATTAAATAGTATCTTTTATTTATAGATGCGAGTCGGACGAGGCGATATGAGCCAAGGTTAACTAGCAATAATAGAATTTGTTCTTATCACATACTAGGCAAGTTTTGTCACATATTCTAATTTCAGAATAGAGAAATACTTTACTTCTTATTACATTAAATTTTGATTATGCTAGTACGCATATCCTTGATCTTTCATTATGATAGTTTATTGATATCTTGAGCATATAACCATTGTTCTAGACTATTTGCAATTCAGTTATCTTTCTTTGATAGTGTTTCTTACTAGATTGCCTAATATTCTAGATAAGTTGAACGCACCCACTCATATCCTATTTTCCTTACGCATTGTTTGTAACTAGGAAAATATTATAATGTTGGGACAACATCAAAGCATACCGATTGGTCAGGATGCTAACCTTATGGACTGGATGGTTACGAGAAAGGGTCAGGGATGGACTAGACCCTATATTTTATGAGGCCACAATGGGCCTGGGTACCCTATATGATTGTGGGCCTTTGCGGATGGGCATAGATTCGTATTGTATCCCGATTGATAAGCGGGTTATAGTACATAAGTTGGTTCTAGTGTTCAGTCTAATTTATTGTTGATCGTCGTTAGCGACATTCCTTTTTAATTGCTAAAGTAAACAGTTATCTGTTGAGATTGCTTTATTTAGGGCGCGTTGTGCATTCGGTCCAAACCGAACTTTTTTCCGTTAACTGGAACTGAAATTATGGGAAAACACCTATCGAAAACTGAACCAAATTATATTCGGTTTTAACTGAAACCGAACTAAATAAATCGGTTATAACCAAAAATCGGATTGTAAAATTAAATTTAAGAAAAAAAAAAGAAGCTAAAGTGATAAAAATGTCTAATATGAAAGTGCAATGTAGGTGAAGAAAGTTGATCAAAAGTGCAAAGTCCAAACTTTAATGATTGCTTGCTGCAGTCCTGTGAGTCTATGATTATTTAAGATATTATCAAAATCAAAAATCGAGTAATCAATCAATCGAATATATTCAAAATAGAGTTGAATATATTTACCTCAATATAATCAATCAAATCCAATTAATAATCGAATTAGAGAAACTAGAGTCGTAAATGAACCGAACTCGGACGAACTTTTAAAGAACTCGGACAAAATCTTAACGAACCGAACACTGTTCGATAAGCTTATCGGACAAAATTTCTTGTCCGAACTCGAGTTCCGTAATATTCGGACCGAACACGAACTGTTCGGGAACATATCGAACCGAACCGAACACGAACTGTTCGCGAACATCATTTATATTTTTTTTTAAAAATAATTTTAAATATTATTTTAAGTAAAAAATTATATCAAACTATTAATTATATATTTTTCTATAAATAAAATATTTAATTGAAATAATTATAAAATATATTTATTATATATTATTAATAATATATATTATTTATACTTATAATATTATAACTATACTATTTTTTCGAACCGAACTCGAACTTAACGAACGAACCACATTCGAACCGAACACGAACCGAACTCGAGTCGAACACCTTAAAAGTTCAGTTCGGTTCGTTAAGATTATCGGACAAGAAATGTTGTTCGAACTGGAGTTCGATAAGCTTATCAGACGAGCTTATCGAACTCGAACTCGAACGAACCGGACGAGCTTAACGAACAGCTCGGTTCGTTTATAGCTATAAGAGAAACTAATGGTGAATCGAGAGGAGAGAAAAGAAGAGACTATGTAGTCGTAGAAGAGAAGAGATGAACATAATCGATCGGGTTTAATCTCTTGTGATTGTGTACTGTATGTTGTGTAATTGTTTGGTTGTGTAAGTATCGGCTGTTATTTGACTTAGAAGATAAGAGACAATGAGACAATGGAGTAGTACTGAACATAGACATATGTTTTAATAAATAGTAAATATTATACATTTTTATTAAATATTCGGTCATTAATTTGTTTTTTTGGTTAATCGCGATTAATAACCAAATTACCGAAAAATCAAATTTCAGAATTTTTACTACCGAAAACCGAACTGAAATTTGAAGTTTGGTTAACCGGATCGAAATAATTTCGGTGATTCAGTATGGTTATCGGTTAACCGAACTGAATGCACACCCTTAGCTTTATTGATTCTTTATCCGATTCACCTTGTTTACGTTTGTTGATACTTGTATATATACATATTATGGACTTGTTGAGCAATTATGGCTTATGCTCGTTATTACTCCATTTATCTTTTAGTTAAGTTAGAAGATGAAGCTTATCCACACCCGAACGTCAAGGAAGCGTGTGAGAAGGCGGGACCCTCGAGTACCTATTGTGCTAGTACCTATTCAAGAGGAGAGTTTTGAGTTACCCACTCAGGTGTAAATTATGTACTGTGTATGTGTTAAAACTGAACAAGTTGTAAAACTTAACTAGATTTTATTTTATAGTATGCTTATTCTGAAAGTTGTGTTGAGAATTTAAGTTGGGTTGTAATAATTGTTATGTTTTGGATTCTTAGTTCATACGATAACATGAGATCGATCCATGCTAGTTATAGGGGTTAGATGCATATTTATATATATATATATATATATTACCCAAGTTGGTTTGTGATTATGATTGGCTGGTGAATCTCAAATCTAGACTCTGGATTTGGAGGACGTCGGAATAATTGCCTATATTAAAAAAATATAAATAATTTTTATAATATAAAATTAAGTTTATTATTTTGAAGCGATATGAATCGCTTAAAATGTAGTTTCATAACTTAAAATATTATTTCTCCTTCATCCTAAAAAAGTAGATGGATCGGCAGGCATTAAGGTGTATAAAATATAGTTTCATAACTTATTTATAAATTTTCTTTTTTGAATAAAATTTAAATATTTAATTCAATGTAGGATGTTTTTAAAATAATTTATCAAATTATATTTTATATAAACTTTAAAATATGTGTTTTAAACATTTTGTTTCTTTTTAAAAGAAAAATGTTTTTAAAATAATTTATTAACTATACTTTATCTCACAAATACGAATGAAAATTTTCTCTTTTCTTTTTTCATTGGGTAGGTGTATTCAATTAAGATTTTTAAGTTTTTTATAAGATTTTCATAGTCAATGAGTATTAAATTCCATTTTGAAAAATCCTTTAAAATCTCGAGTTATTCAATTTATATGTTCAATAATCCATTAAAATCTTAGTGTAATCAATTAAAATTTAAAAATTTCATTAAAAACTTAAGATATTCAATTTGGACTTAAAAAAATCCATTGAAATCTAATACAATTAAAAAGTCCATAGATTTGATAAACCAGTGGATTTTGTTTAAATTGTTAGTATATTTTTAATACTTCAGAATCTCTCTAAAATGCATGAAATTTTAAACCAATTTTACATAAATTTCACAAAATCATTAAGACTCTATTTTTTCTATTAAATTTGTTAAAATCCGTAAACTGTTATTATTTTATTAAACCTGTCAAAATCACAAACTATTATAATCAATAAAAAAATTTTAAAATCTGTGAATTGTTATCAATCCTCAAAATCTGAATTAAACACACCAAAGATTGAGTTAATCTCGTACCTAGGGCTGTAAAATGATCCGAGTAGAACCGGAAACCCATGTGCTCAAGTATCGTATCGATTTACTTTTAGTGTGTCCATAGTTGGGTCTGGGATCATATTATTCAGATACAAACTGATCTCAGGTATATGAGGACCGGATCCAATCGAATATGAGCTGATACCGTATTTTCATTTTCTAACCAGGTAGTTTATGATCCACCGGATACGAGTCAAATATGATCCACTAATATTAAATATCATTTTTATTTCAATTATTTAGCTAATTGTTGGTATAAAATAAATATAATACTATAAAAATAATAACCATAAATGTCATATTTTATTAGAAGTTCAAACTTATATAAGATATAAATAGTTATAAAATGATTATTTACTTACAAATATAATGAGTTGAAAATATATTCTACATATGGGGTCAAATGGAATATGAGTCTTGAATCATATTTGGATATTCAGGTAAGATTATTTTATAGAAAATAATATGAGACTTAATTTGAGCGGGTATATGAGTGCTCATATTCGGGATCATATTGTATTTGAGCTTAATTTTTCCGCCAGATTTGTATCGTTTATAAAACAGATATGAGATATGTATCATATTTTCGAGTCAGTTATAAGCCGAGATATCGGATATTCCGGGTCAATTTACAGCTCTGCTCGTACCAAATACTAGTTTCGGCATGAGCAGTAAACACAACACCAAACATTTTATCGTGGTCATTGTTCAAATCAGTCTTAAATTCTTATCCCCAAACAAATTACAATTTTTGATCGAATCTCAAAAAAATTGTAGTCTAGTACTCCCTTAGTCTCTTTTTTGTTATCACATTTACTAAAAAAATTGCCCCAGTTGTCTCATTCTTATTACAATTCACATTTGAACATATTTTTTTCATATTTATCCCTTATTATTAGTTCCAAAGTTTATAATAAATATATATACTTATAACTTAGCATTGAATGCAATAAATAAATAGGTATATGCACGAAAACAAAGGAGATGTATTCAATCAAGATTTTTAAGAATATTTAAGGATTTTCAAAATGTATGGGGTTCGGTTTAAATTTTGAAAAATCATTCAAAATCTGGATTTATTCAATTTGGATTGTGAAAAATCTATTAAAATCTGAGCGTATTCAATCTAGATTTAAAAAATCTATCAAAGTTTTTGGGTATTCAATTTAGATTTTAAAAATTCCACCAAAAACTGATAGTATTCAAAAGTCCACGGGATTTGTTTTATTTATAAAATATGTGGATTTTGATGGATTTGATAGTACATTTTTAGAGAGGTGTATTCAATTGAGATTTTAAATAAAATTTTTTGGATTTTGAAAATCTTAGGATATTCAATTTGGATTTTAAAAAATCTTTTAAAAGCTGATGATATTCAATAGGGATTGAAAAAAATCTTTTAAAATATGGGGTATACAATTTAGATTTTATAAAATCCATTAAAATTTGGTGGTATTCAATTTGGATTTTAAAAAATTCATTAAAATCTGGTGGTATTCAAAATTTCATGGATTGTTTTGTATTTTATAAAATTGAAAATTTTGATGGATTTGCTACCGTATTTTATGTTTCCATAATTATTAAAAAAAATAAAGATTTTGATGGATTTGTAGAAATCGCTACTTAAATGAGCAAGACTTTACCATATCTATTCAACAACTCCGCTAAAATTCCTGTACATTTTAGCGTACAATCAATATCATTTTAGCGTACACTCGATATCAGCCAAAATTAGCAACAATCATTCAAAATCAATGAATTGTTATAAATCTTTTAAACTGTGAATTGAATACACATTTTTTAATCTTTTAAAACCACCAAAATACATGATTTTGAACAATTTCAAAAATATTCAAAAAAATATTAAGATTTTACAAGAATTTTATCAACTCCGTCAAAATCTGCTAACAAAATCTCGTAAAACCCATGAATTATTACCAATTTTTCAAAATATTAACCAAATACACCCCTGAAAATTTAGACCTTACAATTTTAGTTTTCCTCCATTGGACTGAGCTAATTATATAATCTTTCAGGCGTGGGAGCTCGGAACATTTAATCAGGACACTCACTTCTGCGACTTCTGTGCCATTTTTTACTGAAGTCCTAAATCACGGCTACTGCTACAAGTCTATCACCGAAACTCAGGTATCAAACACGTACATGATTATATATATTTTTTTATAAACCTGTAAATTGATTCATTCATTTGTGGGAAATCAATTTGTCCTCAATTGTTTTGTTATAAATGTGATATTCCCTTGGTTGAATTGTTTGTATTCCTGAGTCTAGAAATGATTGTATCTACAACTATTAATTTTAAATATATGTAGCTATTTATCATGTGCTTATAGATATTGCCCGAAAACATAATACACCTCTTCCTACAACGCTTGTCGACTCCTGATGCAGTAAGGACAACTGTTCTCTCGAAAACGTGGAGGAATATAAAATTAACAAACTAAAATTAACAAAGTTTCGAGAACAATTAGTAATATATTATTAGCTCACAATGGCCCCATTTTGAATTTCGTTCTTTTCATTCCTAGAGATCTGCCTTTTCATCAAAGTACAGATATGGTTTTATGGATTAAAAACATATCAAACAATGGTGTTAGGGAACTGAAGCTTCGTAATGAATCACTACATGCCTGCACTGTTCCCTCTCATTTGTTTTCCTGTTCACAGTTAACTCGTTTAACCGTTGTGAGCTGCATACTAAATCCACCCCTTGGATTTGGAGGATTTTGTAACCTGGTTATGGTAGAACTTGAGCATGTGTTAATTAATGCTGATATGTTGTTCGGCACTAGACTCGAGGAATTGAATATGTATTTTTGCATTGGGATTGAACATTTGGGAAGCCAATTTAGATGTGAAAACAAACTCTTCAAGTTGAGTATCGGGAACTGTGAAGAAATTGATTGGAAATGGTTTGAATACACCCAAAAGTTGCTAACTCTTAGCCTCTGGATGCATTTTGAAATGCCAAGTTCTGGTAAAGAAATGATTAGTTTAGACAAGCTAGTCTGCAATACGCCTAGAATCCGTTCTCTTTACCTTGATGGCTTCTACCTCAAGGTAATTTTTAACATTCTAAAAGTTAGATAGAATGAAAATGTTATTAACCTAATTAGCTGATCCAATGTCATGTCTCACAATTTAATTCATTTTTCGATGTACTTGTGTTTTTGTAAATAGATTTTGGAACCAGGTGCAGCTATTTTGAAGAGGCTTACAAGAGCTATGGAGAACTTGAGAATTCTGAAGCTTCACAATATTAAATTACATGATTTGGTTCAGATTCAACAAGTTCTTTGTTTGATCAGGAGTTCACCTAATCTGCAAGTTCTTAACATTGATCTGGTGAGAACTTTTTCACCCAACCTTATGATATTAAAGTTTTACCTTATTTGTTTTGATTATTTTTTAAGGATTCTTCTGGGAATGTCGTAATCATATAATCCCAATAGAAATTGGATTATTTATCTCCTCTCCAAGTAAAATGAAATAATGTTTTAATCAAGTGATAACTTACGATATCAAACAGTAGCATTGGATTATTAAATATACATGTTTTGCTGCATATGAATGTGGCCCTGGACGTTTTTGGTTCACTTCGCCTTTCAACTTGTAACGGAAGTGTAATTCACAAAACATACCCTAGATGTCTTTCTCTCTCCTGTTTACAATTGAACTTGTACAAGAAAGGAATGAGTTCTATTCTATAATAAATTCTTCAAACCTATAGCGATAGGTATATTTTATTTTGTGCATAAACCTAAAACTTCTTTAATTAGAAAACCGTGTTAGACCCGTAACATAACTGTATTCGGACTAGGACTAATATGATTAAATGCAGAGATAGCCCAACGGGCCTAAAGTAGGGAAAAGAAAGAAACACCGTAAAAGCCCCTCTCTGCAAGGCTTAAATTTGCAGAAATTTCTAGGCAAATGTGTGTTTTGTGCAATCAAAGTTCTTGTTATTGACCTTACCGGAAAGGATTCCCCTCTAAAAGGAAAGAGATAGGGACGAAAACTGGTTCACCATTGCACTGAAGAGAAAAACACTCTTCCACTGATATTCAGAGTTTTGAGTTGACATGTAGTGCTTGTTGATCAGTTAACATTACAACTTCTTGTGAAGTTTTTCGTCAAGCGATAAGAGGTCCTAAGAGTCGGGGGGGCCTTCTAGAGGTTAAGTGGAAGCACTAATATTTAAAATTTGATTAAAATGTTAATATATGTAAGCTTTAAATTATATTATACTTGAATAATAAAAATGTAAACATAAAATGTTCTTACATATTTTCAACTTTTTTTTAATGTAGTTATATCATAATAACTATTAATATGTTGAAGTTAAATAATTAGCAAGTCGGCATCTTTGACCACTTAATACACTTAATGACCATTTGATCCGCTGAATAGGCCGCTTAATCACGTGCCTAATGATGGCCTTCCCTGTATTCCTCTGTATAAGTGGCGTTACAAAATGAAAATATTTTTTGGTCCGATTTTGTATCAGCATCCGTTTAGGCGGCTGTTGAATTTGCTTTTTAGAACACTCCTATCAATGAGAGAAATGGGTTGGTTATGAAATTAAAAAGAATTTATAATTAACGGATTATGCTCACATGCAAGACCCTCGTAGATCCTCACAGCATGCTGGAAGTATTACTAGGCATCTCAATTTTAGAAATCTATATTGTTCCTCTTGATTTTGTTGTGCTCACTCCTACTACAAATGTGAAAGTTCCCTTTCTCATAGATACACAACCACTTTCCCTGTTTAGATATTTTATCTTTTTTACCCACTTTATCTCGAAAGTTTTGTTTTCTCTCTTGAATTATGTCTTTTTTTTTCTCTTAATGTCATAACTCGTGTTTAGTATGTACTGTCTGGCTAAGAATTACATTATATCCCGAAGTTTCTCAGGTTCTCTATTACAAAGTTGTGTTTAGTCCAATGATATTATCAGTCTATTTGTTGGCTAGCCAGGACAACTTGTCAGTTTTAGATATTGGTTTTGATTATTCACTACTCTATCTAACTTGAGGTGGACAAGTTACAACTTATGAGATACATATGTATCAGCAATGTTTCTCTTCCTAACATTACTCTTGAATGCATAAATATTATTAAGAAGTAACTGGATAACATTTATATTAATATTTCATACAACTTTTAACAGAAAAGAATTTTTTATATAGGATCATGAAGTACAGAGCAGTGATGGTGTGGACTTATCGGACCTCATGGTGTTATCAGACTACATGATTCTAGACAAACTCGAAACTATATTGATATTTTACTTGGTCGGTTCCCTCGCCGAGTTTCAGTTCATAAAACTTTTGCTTGCTTTGTCCCCTTCACTTAAACAGATTAATCTTAAAATGGAAGACACCGGAATTGATAATTGTACAGAAGAGTTGAGGATTTCAAGAGAGGTGTCGCAGATCTCTAGAGCATCCAAATCTGCACAGATCCGGTGGATGTAGTAGCGGGCGTAGCTAGTGGCAGGGCAGACATGTGCTTGGAAGGAAATGTTGAAGCATGTAAACTTCAAAATGTTTTGGACTGTAACTGGTGGAGAAGAGTTGTAGTTCTAGCTTGGGCATATTGAATCTTTTTTTCCCGTTATAAATTCAATTGGTTTGAAACGAACTCCGCAAGTTGAAAAAGTTTACCGTATCTTGTAACTTTAAGACGTGAAAGATATGTTTGTGGTTTTTTGCTTTCATTATGTTTGATTGGTTTTTTAATCATAAATATTGATGGATACCCCGCATTTACAAAAATCCAACAATAAAAATGCACAAAACTCATGAGAATTAGTGCTTACTGTGTGTCATTGGTCACACATTAAAAAGACCGTTTATAAGAACTCCATATAAATTTCTAGTCTAATGTTATTTATGAACACCGTATCTCAACAAGTGTGCTTTTTTATAAGTTAGTTTATATTAATCGTTCATGACAGATCTTTTTTTTTGTTTCCTTGTCAACCTCTGACTTTTATTAAATCCCTTTTGATGACGTAGACTAATACACAGAAGGCTTCAAAAAGGTTCCGGGATACAGGTTATCCTATCATACATTCCTACGGTCATTTGTCCAAAACCGAAGATCATCACTATATCAAGTTTGTATTGTCTCCGCGATGTTTTTAATAAAATTGTTTGATAAATAAATATTTTAATTAGTTATTTGTATTTTTACCGTACATGAATAATTATCTAATCGAAAAAACTCCTCTAACTTTTTAAAAATTAACTTATTGAATATAAACACTATTTTAATATGTTAATTTCGGAACATTAATATTAGAATCAAACTACTAATTAGGCCAGTGGCCCGCTCTAACACTGTGTTACAGAAACATTTTTTTGGAGAGAAAAGAAAAGAAATGTAAAGAATAGATTTCTTCGGCTTGTTCCTGACCAACTTTTATGAAAGAAAGAAAAAGAAAGCCGCAGATTTGAAAAAAGTTTTCTTTATTTTTGTCTCCAAAATCTTCTTCGACTTTTGGAAAGATTAGAAAAAAAGGAAAATTTATTCTTTTCTTTTCTATCCGAAACACAGCCTAAGTAATTACGCTAAGATGTGGGGCTTATAAACCCTAAAATAATCAAGTTCAATAAATAAAAAAAAAATATTTAAAATTACTCCTAACTTTGCTCCTCCAATCGACCCCACGATCACTATCATCGAGCAAACTGGTATAAAATTCGTGCAGAACTCATACACAATTCTAGTATGTATATGGGAACGTATATGGGGAACGAGTATCCTCTCTAAAAGTTGGGAAAGTATATGGGGAACGCATTCACGGCTTGAATTTGATAATACATTTTTCTCGCAACTGGTTTGCAGGAAGGTTTCTCAGAAAGATACACAAACTCAACTATCTGAATTTTCAAGAACCATCAGTAATATACTTTTAGCTCATAGTGGCCCAATTTTAAAGTTCGTTCTTGTTAGGGCCCAGACCCAATTATGAAGGCCCAGACTTAATATTAGGCCCAATAAGCTAATAAAGCCTAGTTCACTCTACTATAAATAGGAGAGGAGTATTACTTGGAAGGGGTTGGCACTTTAGAGTAAGGAGAGATACTTAGGTTCAACAGTGGCGCTAGAAGGAGGGGGCTGATCTTCAGTCGTTTCCTATGGCAGATAGTGATACAAGTCACTAGAGGGAGAAGGGAGCAACACAGCTCTCACGGGAAAATCAACGTCCACCAACAATGAAGTGAAAAGCGTATATAAAAAAGCAGATCTCAAGTCCAAATCGGTAATACAGCCTCAAACCTTGCTTTTCGACCGAGAAGATGCTATCTAGTAGAGAGGCCAACGCAATCAGATCCGGTTTATCGGAAAAAATGACCAAAAGGCCGTGATAGAACTCTGGTTGAAGCCTCGACAGGTCAAAAAGTATTGTCCAGTGACATGCGCCTTCATCTCGAAAAAAAGAGCGCCATAAGAGCAAGGAGAAGGATGATGAAGACCTATTTGTTCAGGATGAGGATGATATGGAGTTGAGAATGTACGAAATAGAGCGTAGACTTTTAACTGAGAAAATCAGACGTAAGAAAGAGATTCTGCGCCTCCAGCCTGAGTACTCCGAAGTCTCAAAGGATCATAAATCTCTAGAGAATCAAACTACGGAGTTCGACGCTGGCTTCCTTCTAAGCAGTCAAACTTTTCAGAATATGAGGAGTCCACAGGATCCCTCTATTCTAAAAGAAAAAAAGAAAAGGAAGAGGCAGACGACGTCTCTGAAGATGATGAAAGTTTTCACTCAGCTTCGAAGCGTCAGCAAACATCGAAACTAACCAAGTTAGTAGATGATCTATCCTTGATTAAGAATTACATTCGAACTCAGAGTGGAGGAATTGAAGTTGCATCAGAAAGTCCTCTATCAGTAAAAATTGAGAACGCTAAAATCAACAGAGATCTGAAGGTTCCTCCTATCGAGTCATTCGATGGATCCTCGGACCCATCAGATTTTATTAACCTGTTTGACAGGAGGATGGATTTTTTTGGACACTCCGAGGTAGCCCGTTGTCGTTTCTTCTCTACTTGCCTGAAGGGAACATCCTTGTATTGGTTTAACAACCTTCAGCCTCGATCAATCGATTCCTGGTCAATTTTGAAAAGTAAGTTCAGAACTCGCTTCTCAAGTAACAAGAAAGGCGGTAAAATCACAGCGTCACTTATTACGGTCTATCAAAAATCGAACGAGAGCTTGAGAGCATACTTGACACGCTTCAGAGCACATATTGTTGAGATTACTGACTTGGTCGATCCCTTAGCAGTCAATTATCTCATAGCTGGTATTGACCGGACAAGGCATAGTCAATTGCTCGATGAGCTCTTCGAGAAGGAGCCTAAAACCTTGCAGATGGCTATTAAGATTATTGAGCATAGATTTACCCTTCAGGAAGCTGGAAGCTGTGGGAAGTATCCAGCATTCCAGATCCCCAAAAATCCGACGAAGCCGAAGTCCACGAAGATCACGAGATTTCGAAAAAAGAGATCCTCGAAGCCCTCGACAACGAGAAGGACCCCACAGACCTAGAACCTCGCGAACGTCTCTGACGTCCCGATTATAAATGGTGGAGAGAGAATAAGCACATCCAACAAACAACCTGCAAAAAAAAGTTTAATCAGAAATTTATAGTAAACTCCAAGACAATTGAGAATGAGAAGGTGGAAAGACAAAGGAGAAACCTTTGGGTTCCTAAAGCAATAATAAGAATGAAAGAGAAGGGCGGGCAACTGTATAGATACAAAAAAGAAGAACGAAGAAAAGCGGCCCAAATTTCAAAAAATAAAGAAAAAGAAGAAAAGAGAAAAATAACCGCTGCAAATAAATGCTCGGTGAATCTATTTCAAAGCAAAATCTAAAGATTTTTAACTCCTGGTGGGGACTATTGTTAGGGCCGAGGCCCAATTATGAAGGCACAGACTTAATATTAGGCCCAATAAGCTAATAAAGCCCACTTGACTCTACTATAAATAGGAGAGGAGTATTACTTGAAAGGGGGTTGGTACTTTAGAGTATGGAGAGATACTTAGGTTCAACAGTTCTTTATATTCCTCAAGATCTGCCTCTTCATCAATGTCTAGATATGACTCTTTGGATTATGTGCATATCAAACAATGGAATTAGGAAATCGAAGATTAAAAATAAAGCACCAAGTGCCTCCAAAATTCCCTCCTACTTATTTTCCTATTTGGAATTAACTCATATGAAGCTCACTAACTGTATACTCAAGCCACCCCTTAGCTTTCAAGGTTTCTGTAACCTAGTTATAGTTGAACTTGTGGATGTCATAATTACTACTGACTTGTCATTTGGGACTCAACTCGGTACACTAGATTTTTATGGGTGTAGTGGAATTGAACATATATGTAGTCAATTAAAATGTAATAAGAATCTTACTGATTTGAGCATCTTCCAATATCGGGGACTTGAATGCTCGCTTGATAGCATCAGAAAGGAGGATTATCGAGTTGCGAAGAAAATCATGGATATAGACAAGCTATTTGACAAAATTTCTAGAATCAATGTTCTTGACCTTAATGGCATTTTCCTCAAAAGTGAATATCCTACAATTTGTTTAGCTTTCCAACCATATGTCTCAAATTTTAATACATTTTTCAATGTATAGTCTTTGCAACCAGGTGCAGTTGTTATGAAGAGGCTTACAACAACAATGGAGAACTTGAAATATCTGTATCTTTTCGATATTGAATCTAGTGATTCACCTAAGCTACATTCTCTTGACATTTACCTGGTGAGAACTACTTCGGCCAATCTAATCTATGTATCTATGTATATTATAAAAACTGAATCCTTTCGTGATGCATTTTTACCAATACAGCCCTCCTACAACCCTCATAAATGATTTCAGTACTTTCAATATAAATGTAAAATGTTTACCACCTTCATGCCCTTTTTGTCCTACATGAACAGTTTTTTTCCGCCTCCGGTGGTCAAAGTGGAAACTGTAGTTGTTTGTCTAATAATTGTAGGAATTCATCATATGTCAGCCTCACTTTCTTCACACGTGTGAGAGCAAGTAATTTTTACATAGATTTGCTACAGTTGAAGGTAACCCTCTCCCACGTGCACAGTTGATTTGATGCGGGTACAACTTACTTTTTCAACCATTCTGCACTAAATGTTGAAATATGTTGATAATGACATAATTCTTTGAATCTTTTTCTTCTCCTTGGTCTGGTATCTAAGCTGGATGTTTTCTTTTCAATTATTTCGATAAAATATTATCTTCTCACTTTTATTTCTGCAGGCATTTGGCTCTATGTTGGTTGGATCGATGAATCGCTTGCGTAACCTATAATTCTGGTTTGCCTTGTCTTCCTTATGTTTGCCTTTTATTTGTTGTCTTCTTGATTATTGTGAGCTTTGTTTTCTTTACAATATTCAATAGTTGAAATTTTAGCTCTTCATACTTTGCAAGTATTACGGCTTCACATAACGGCAGGGGTATGACTTTGCAAGAACAACATCTATGTATCCATAATTTTGACTTGCTCTTTTGTGTTCGTTGATTCTTATTTTGTTTCAGATGGGTGTATTCATAATTTGAAGATCACGGAGGAATAAAATGGTTCTTAAATTGGGAAAAAATGATCTTCTGTGATAATTGAGATGCGCAATCATCTGATATTTTCTTCTTATCATAATTCAGGTAATTTTTTCAATTTTGTAGCGACTTAAGCTTTGCGCTCCAACTGTTTGATCTTAGGTCTAAAGAACATTTTTTTGTTGCATTCTTGCAGTACAATATTGAAAGAGAAGATGAGGAAATGGAATAAGATCTTTGGGCTTTATTTGATAAGGTATAGATCAGTTATTGTATGTAGTACTGTAATGGTATGAAGTTTACTAGTACATAGTTATTGATTTTTATGTAAGTTTGTATTTCTTCATATGTATGTTTGTATGAGATAGTTACTTTTAATACCTGATTTGCATTTCTCTCTTACTTTTTCTTACTTTTTTTTTAATTTCTTTTTTTTTATATCTTTTCTGTAGCAGAGCTGAAAGTTTATTACTGCCTACCTTGGAAATGTTCTCAATACTCCAGTAATGCTGCTGCTACATTCAAGATTGGTTTTGACTGGCTGGAATGCATGTATGGCTGTAGGGGTCATATACTTGGTGGGTGTTTGCTACATTCAAGATTGGTTTTTATATCTAACTTATACAAGTACTGTGTTTGTTTTAACTTTTCTTTTTGTTGCTAAATAAAAGAGTCTCTGCTTAATAGTCCTGGGCTAATTCTCTACTTTTTTATAAACTAACCTTTGAACCTTAGCATGAAACCCTAGGTCTTAGTCTTAATCTTAAGCTTCACGGATACAATCATACAAGATACAATTCAAAAGTCGTCAAGATTTTCAATTGCAGCAACACCAGCTGATGACATACCTCATCCCAGAAACACTCAGCAACCCCATTCCTAGAATATAGCCCAAAGCCTTATGTTTATTGTTTAAAAATGTACTTCAATTATAATGAAGTTTGGTTATTTGATTTGATTGACAAACTTTCCTTGCTTTTGAGTTACTAGATCAGTGAGAAAGATATATATATATATATACTACATTGCAAGATTAACTTGGTGTGTAAATTGTATGTGAGCGCCCCAAAGTTGAATAATCTACCATTAGTATAAATGTTCAAAAGTCATTTCGGTTAATATAACCATAACGGCAACTTAAAATTGCAGATATAGAGCTTTATGTAATTGGTATGACTTGTATAATTGGTTAAAAGAAAACAAAACTACAATTTGAAAGTTTCCTCCAACGGAGGATTGACATTCTCAATTTACGAGTGTTTTGACAGGTAATTTTGTTAAGCCACTACATAAGAAAATGTTGACAGGGTCTCCTTGATATTTTCTCCCCCACAAATTAATTCTTCTTTTTCATTTTTTAAGTTTTCCTAATTTTAAAATTAATTACTTTCATAAATTAATTAATACTTCTGCAAATTTGATAAACCCGCCCTAATATAATAGAGAATAAGGATCATAAGGTTAATCTTAGGCTAATTTTCCTGAGATAATGGGAAAAACCTGTAAAAATAAAGATCTAGATATTTATGAGTAAATATGTACTTTCCATATTTGTATGTTATTTTAAAATTAAAAAATCACATAATTAAATGATGAATGTACTACACACAAATTAATCACTATTTCAGGAAAAAATTTCTAATATCTAGCTCATGATACTTATTCTCATAATAAAAATCAAGATACTTACGAAATGATATTCACTAAAAGATAGTAGGGGATTGGGTGCAAGTGTACAAAGTTAGATAGAGATGAATTTTTGTAAAAATGCTAAGTGCGTAGACATGCACATTCTTTCGTTAACATAATTATGATTTTGAAGATTAGGTATCTGATTTAGGCTCAGATTTGGGAGTGTGGGAGTGTCATTCAAAAGATGCCTGTGGAAAAAGTGTTGTTAGGAAAATTAAATTACTATCTGCTAATTCTTTGTAATTTATGCATATTTTGAGACATAATATATAAAAATAATGTTTTAAAAGCTGAAAATGGCTTTTTCAAAAAGTATGGGGACATATTTTTGCTGACAGCAGCTTTTAGACCAAAAGCGTTTTTTCAACAACAACTTTAGAATTTACCAAACACTTTTGTCACTTTTCAGTAAAAAACTGGTGTAAGTGTCTGCAACACTAATAACAAAATGGACGTTGGGGTCAATTTAAAAATTGTTCAATGAAATAGCTATGCTGACACCACTTTGAAGTTGCAGTTATGCAAGGATACTTCATTAAAAAATTATATTTATTCAATTTAAGGGTATATTAGTAAGGGGCAATGTTAACGGTTTAATTTAATTTACATAATTTCTAAAGGGAACAAAGAATTACCTCGAATACCGACGTTACTTAAATTATAATTTTAAATATATATGTTTAACTGTTCTACCCACTCTTCTATCGTAAAGATAAGTTACCATGTGAGTTCCAATGAAGTTACAAATCTACCTAATGTATTCTCAAGGCTACCGAACTACTCCATCCGTCCCTAGGCATATATATTTTAAGATGAATAAAAAAACATAGTTTTATAATTTTTAAATTTTTTTTAATAAAAATTTAAACATTCTATTGTTATTCAAAAATATAAATTTTTAAAAGAAAATTATAAAACTATATATTCTATATCAGTCTTAAAATATATGTCAGACACCCTGTCTAAAACAAAAACAATTGAGTGGAATAGACAACTGAGTAGAACAGAGGGAGTACGTAGCCCTCTCTGCAAGATTGTTCGTGCTTTGATTCAAAATTTTACACTTTTTTTTTCATTTTCTTTTAGACCACGCCACTTTTCAATCCTGAATTATCTACAATATAGGTTATTTATCTTTTCACATACATTTTAAATCTATTTTAAATATTTGATTAGAAAAATAAGTTATCTTTTTTGTAAAAAATTGTATATGCTAAACTTAATTTAAAAAGATTAAAATTTTAATATTTTACTATAGTTTCAGTACATTTAAAATGCGTGAAAGCAAGTTAAACTTCCTATAGTTAAATTTCGATTAATTAATAATTTTCTATAATCCTAACTTTTACCCATAATTATAAATTGATAATTCGCTAAATTTATAATATTATAGTTTTTCATTAAAACATGTAGGTCCTGTATAATATATGAATTAATAATTTTATCTTATATCAAAATTATATATTTATTCAAAGATAAATTTCTAAACAAAACTATTAATGTAATAGATTTTATTAATATATACTTTTTGAAAGTAATTTGTAGCATGTATTTCATTTTATATTTTTTTTAGGAAATCATGGAGTTCTAACTTACTATCTACATATTTCAAAAGGAAATTAATATATACAAACTACAGTAAAAAATATTCAATGTCATTATCTTTATATTAAAAATCATTTATTGATACCCGTTTAAGCCTAATATTGTCATCCTTAGCTTGATCTTATTTCTCATTTCTATGTCAACCAATACATCTAAGTATTCGTTTATCATCCCGCAATTTTACTCGTGCTTCATTTTCGTCAAGATAATCAATAACATTTTCTGCATTTATTGTATTATGATAATTAATACTTTTTCTACATATATATTTGTAAATATACGTTGATAATTTAACTAGGATACATATCGATAAATTAATAAATTATTAATATAATATAATATTAAAATTAATTATTAACTAATTAATTAATATTTCAGTTAACGAACTGTTGAGCACGCCCATGAGTTTACCAACTCAACCAACGAACGAGTCCTATTTTCGATCTTCAAATGGGTACCCGAAATTTTGATATAATTAAATATAATTAAATGGGTTAAAAATGGGGTCTCCTATTTTTCGACTAACTAAAAACCTATTTCAATTTTAAATTTAGTTTGTAAATACAATATGTAACAAACCACTTTTTTATTTATAAATATGTAATTGTATTGTTTTAGTGCATACGCTTATGATTGACATTATACATTATATTATTAACTTGAACACATTAATTTAAATATTAATATTTAAAAATTTATATTTATATTTTTTTGATTAAAATTTTCAAATCACCGATTTAAGAAATTTGACCATGTGTAAAGTTTGTGCACACTTTATTGAAATTAAAATCAAATTATTCTTATTAAAAAAAGGTTGCATTAATTGCGCACACTATGATATTTTAATGTCAATCAAACATGTGCAATTATACTTCGTTTTTATTAAATATTTGAACTTTCCTGTAAATTATTTGAGAAATATTAATTTATACGGTACCAAAATACATACTTATTAGGTGATGCATTTATAAATTATAATATGACATTATTTGTACAAGATTTTAAAAACATATTACAACACCTTAAATACTTAAAATTTGTTAACATATTTAAATCATACTTGCATATTCACAAATTAAAATAAGACATCATGTACAAGATTTTGAAAACATATCTGCTAACACCTCCAAATACTCAATTTTTTTTTACTTATTCAAATCATAAAATTCTACCTAAATTGATATACGATATGCGGATTAAGTTTATAATGTGTTAAGTTGAATTTTTTCAATAAATATATGACAAAAACAAATTATTTTAAACTTAAACTTTAACTATTAAAATTGAATTAGAGCCTTATGCCATTTATTTTAAATTTATTCACTGCATGGATGACTTTTATACTCTTTTGATTTGGTAGTTGAAGATCAACGCTATTATTTTAAAATCCTCTTTTAACTGATTATTATAACGGATAAATATAGCTAATTAATTTATTCAATCCCATTAAAGATGTTCTTATTACTTAAATGACTAAGTATGAATATTTATTAGTTCTAGAATTTTTTTACTAAATTAAATTTTAAAAAATATTATTAATTATAATAATCTCAATACATAGAAACATATTTATTAAATTTTAAATTATAAAAATTTAAAAAATTAATATAATAAAAAATATATAGGGATGAAAGCACATAGTTACTTTCAATTTATTATAGAGCATAAGTTAGCTCATGAGTCATGAATAGATTGGCAAACGATCCCAAAAACTACTTGGGCTACCGAGGTGTCTATAAAATTAATGCCTATATAAGGCCTAAATTCAATGAACAAGTACTCCATTTCACTTTCACTTTTTATTTAGAAGTTGTTGTGATATTAAAGCCTCGAACTTATAAGTGAATTTTACTTTTACTAAAATAATTTTAAATTTAACGTCTCCATCTTCAATGTTGTTTAATTTAAAGTTATAAATTGAGATATTGTTAAATTAATTATTAATTACTAAGAAATTTTCTATATAAAAGGTATTAAACTTTAGTTTTAATAATAATTTATTGAAAATTGAGAAGTTATTAAACTAAAAACCAAGGTGTCATCCCCAAGTTTCTTAGTAATTATCAAATCTTAGCAATAATAAAAATAAAACAAATTGAGTCATTTTTAATTTAAAATTGAGATGTTGCCCAAATCAATACCAAAAAAGTATGATGGAAAAAATTTAAAAAGGCTAAATAATTTCTTAATCATAAAAAACTATCAATCTTGAATGTTAACTAATTTGGAATTATTTGAAATTACAAACTAAGACGACGTAAAACTAATAGTTGAGGGGTCGTGAAAGGCAATGCCGAGATTTTTTTAGAATAATTGAATATTTAACCTTAATTATAATGTACTTTATTAAAAATTTAGAAGTTAATAAAATAAAAGTCGAAGTGTCACCAAGCAAGTTTCATAATAAAAATTAAATCTTAATAATAAAAAATTTAAACAAATTAAGTCATTTCTATAAAAATCGAGATTTTGTTGAAGGCAATGCTAAAAAAACCAAGATATCAAAATTTATATATTAAATATAAAAAATATTATGAATTAAGGTGATGCTTAATTAAAAGTCGAGGACGATGAGAAATGTTCATAAAATAAAATTTAACCTTTATTATAACAAAAAATATTACAAAGACATTGTTGAAATATATTAACCAACTTTTTTATATTTAGTTTTACATCACTTTTTTTTTTTTGCTAAATTTAAATTTTTTTTTTGCTAAATTATACTTTTTACCATTAATTGTACTTTATTTTTTTTTTGCTAAATACTTAACTAACTTTTTTTATATAATTTATATAATATATAATGATCATTTTTCAAGTTACATTATCAGTTAAGTAAATCATAATTGATAATTATTATGAACATAGAACTTTTTTTGTGAGGTTTTAATGTCAAAATTTTGTAATTAAATATAAAGGTAAAAATTTATTAACATATTGCACAATTAACATATATTGGAACAAAAAAGTTTTATGAGATATTGAAAATTTATTTAAATTGAATAATAATAAAGAAAGAAGGATGTTGTGAATGTTTATAATAACATATAAATTTAGTGCAAATAATATTTACTATCACGTTTTATTTTAATATAAAAAAATTGCTTAGCAACGCGGGCAATAATCCTAGTTAATTATATTGATACTTAATTAGATAATGTATCTAGCTATAATTTTGAAGGTTTCTGCATGCTTGGATTGTGACTCATAGAACAGAGAAGAATTGGGACAATTTTCCATTCTTATGTAAAACTAAATTTAACCAAGGACCAGTTATGTGATCAAATTATTAAATACATTTTCCTTCATATGAATCCAACTCTGTGATTCTGCAAGAGTGTGAGTAGTATTGATACCTCTCCCTGCCTTTCTTAGTGGTAGATTTATTTTATCATTTTCGTCTTCCTATATGTAACAAATGTCTAATTTGCAAAATATTTCACCTATTCACAAAGAGCTTCCTCCTAACCGTACTGAATGATGGCACAAGCATTAATCATTTGTATTTTTTTAAAATAGATCTATTTGGATTTGGAGGTCTGCGGCCAAGTTTTTTACAGAAACTGCTATAAAATCATCTGCAACCATCCATAATATAAAATAGATATATATGACTTGTTTTTTCGCATAAAACTTAAAATTTGTGTACTTGAAACTGAGTGTTAACTTTATTTGGACTCCGACCGTCAAAAGTAGGCGATAGTAATGAATCTAAGATAAATAATCTATGTATTCTCGAGCACAACACTAGGGAGAAATATACACCTCCATCGGTGTTCGGAACTTTGAGTTCACATATAAAGCCTAGGAGCTTTAAGTGAACAGATAGCACTTGTTTGGTTGACATGTCCGTAATCGGTATCCAAGAAGTTCAACTTTTTGAAAAGTATTCATATGTGAAGTTGTTGGTTAAAAAAGAGATAAACTATGCTTTAAAGTTGTTTTGTATGCTTTCTTGGATAATATTTTTTTTCTTCAATTACTTGTTAACTAAATTTTCTTCTCTTTACTAATTGTGTTATATCTTAAAGCTTCCCATTTTGTCTATTGTAAGATTGTATTCAGTCCCAATTTTATTTGTCAGTATATTTCTTAAGTGTTAGAAATTGTTTCATTCACCTCTGCCGTGCATATACAATGTTTAATGTTATATTTTTTGGATAAGTTGGAACATACAACACATACATTTACATCAAATATCTACAATAGCTTTCTTGGTAACATAACTATTGATTAATACTAAACTCTTATCTCAACCTTGTATATAGGGGCATGAAGTTCAGGGCAGTGACGGTATGAATATATTGGACCCTTTGGTGTTATCAGAGAACATGATCATAAGGTCCTCGAACTTCAATGCTATCCAATTCGAATTCTTAGACGAAACCTGAAAAAATGTAAGAATGAGCTGCGAAACCCAGCAAGAGACCAATCGATCTAACTAGTAGGCCAAGTAACATATACAATATAACAAAATACGATAATTATACGACAAGATATTCGAAACAAATACTTTCCATACACATTCTTACTCTTATTCGACACGTACGATACACATAACACATAAACAACAATTATTCAAAACCCATAATTCGTGTCACGACCACTACAACCCGCTGATAACTGTTCTAAATTTTCAAAAAACTGTCACTACAATCCGGTGACCACGGTCCTCAGTTCTTATTCGATATTTTCACAAACCATGGCACAAATCAAAGATCTCAAATTATCGTCTAGACATCACATATATATGTTAGATATATTTGATAATGTCATGGCTAATATGTTTTATGTTTAGCTTTCAGATCTTACTTGAACAGGATAAATCAGTACTTAACTGTTGATCAGTACTTATACTGGAAGTCAGGACTTAAGGATATCGGTACTTATGTTATCAGGAGATAATCATCAGAAGATAGATATCAGAACTTAAGTGCTGAAGGACGATCAGATAAAGACAGTAGCTGATTAAAGGAAAGAAGATCAAGATAAACATAAGAAGAGATATGCATGAAGAAGGAATTCTGTAAAGAATGGAATACTTGGAAGAAAAAGATATCTGATTGATATATTTTAGGAAGCAGAATTATATTCCATATCAATTAGCGATTATCTTGTAACTGTGTAGTATATAAACACAGACATAGGGTTTACACTATAAGTGTTATCATTATTAGAGAAGATTATTCATTGTAACCCTAGCAGCTCTCGTGATATTTGTTCATCACTGAGAGGTAACAGTTCCATACTGTAACAGAGTTTATTGTTTCAATAAAGTTTGTTTTCTGTTACTTAAGTTCTTAAAGTTCGATTTGAGTGTACTATACACTGTATTCACCCCCTCTACAGTGTGTGTGTGACCTAACAATTGGTATCAGAGCCTATCTGTTAACATACATACAGTTAAAGATCCAAACATAATCATGTCGGACACGGAAACTCTAACTAAGCCTACCAAAACTGAGGAACCACCAAAGACACAAATTCAGAGTCGGTATGAGACCATCAGAGTTCCCATACTGAGACCATCTGAATATCCCATATGGAAGGTAAGGATGACCATGTTCTTGGAAGCAACAGATCCAGAATACCTTGATAGAATCAAGGAAGGCCCTCACAAACCAACCAAGCTCGCTGTTGCAGTTGCAGGTGAAGCAGCAAAGACCGTACCAAAGGAGAGGAGTGATTATACTGCTGAAGACATAGCATCAATTGCTAAGGATGCTAAGGTACGACACTTACTGCATAGTGCCATTGATAATGTAATGTCAAACAGGGTAATCAACTGCAAGACTGCTAAGGAGATATGGGATGCTCTGGAAACAAGGTGTCAGGGAACTGACACAATTAAGAATAATAGGAAGACAATACTCACTCAAGAGTATGAACACTTTGACTCAAAGGCTAATGAGTCATTGAATGATTTATATGATAGATTTGTCAAACTTTTGAATGATTTGTCGTTGGTTGATAAAGAGTATTATCTTGAAGATTCAAACCTTAAGTTCCTGTTAGCTCTTCCTGAATGCTGGGATTTGAAGGCAACGATAATAAGAGACAACTACAATCTTGATGAAACAACTCTTGACGAAATCTATGGAATGCTCAAGACTCATGAGCTGGAGATGGAACAAAGAAGCAAGTGAAAAGGAGGAAAGTCAAGGACAGTTGCTCTTAAGGCTGAAGAAGAATTCCCCAAAGCAGCTTCCTCAAAGAAAGACAAGGGTAAAGCTCTTTTCATAAAGTCTGATACTGAGTCATCAAGTTCTGAGAGTGATGATGACTCAGATTCTGAAAGCTTGCCTGAGACTGATGCTGATGAGGAGATGATGAAGCTGTATGCTCTTATGGTGAAAAGAATCAGAAAGATTGCATACAGGAAGTTCAGGAAGGGAAAGAAGTTTTCCAGGAAAGGCATAAGTTCTGATAAGAAGAATTTCAGAAGATCTGAAGGCAGAGGAGGAAAGTCTGACAGAGGAGATTACACCAATGTTAAATGCTATAATTGTGGTGAGAAAGGCCACATATCTCCTGATTGTAAGAAGGTAAAGGGTGACAAAGGCAAGGCTCTTGTCACAAAGCAGAAAAGCTGGACAGACACCTCAGACTCTGAAAGTGAGGAAAACTATGCATTGATGGCAAATGCTGATAAAGAAAGTGTTGAGAGCAGTTCTGAAGCTGCTGAAAGAAAGGTACATCAGACTACTTATGCTTTTCATACTGATGATATTAATGAGTTGAGAAGATATCTTAAAACCATGTTTGTTAGTTATAAAGATCAAACTTTAACATGTGAAAGATTAACTTCCGAAAATCTTGCATTTAAGAAAAGAAATGATTTCTTAGAAAAAGAGTTAGTCATGTTCCATCAAACTCAAAAGGATAGAAATGATGTTTTTTATGTTAGGAATGAAGTGCTAAAAATAAATGAATCTCTAAAAACTGAGTTAGAAAAGGAAAGAGAGATTATCAGGACTTGGACTAACTCTGGCAAAACAACTCAAAATTTGCTAAGTAGTGGAAACTGGAAAGAGGGCTTAGGTTATGGAGAAGATAAGAATGATAAAGGAACTGAAGAAATTAAGTCTATTGATAAGCAAAAGCCAAAGTTAAAACCTGTTAAGTTTGTAACTGTAAAGTCTGAAAATGAAAAATCAGAAGTTACAAAGAAATTAACTTCTGACAAACTAAAACAGGAAAAGACAGCTGAAGTGAACATAGGCTTAATGACACAGAAGCAGCTTAAGCATAAGCTGAAAGATGTTAAGAATGTAAACAAGGTAAAATCACCTAGGAAAAATAGGAATGGAAAGGAAGGTGTGAATAAAAGCAATAATTATAAACCTGTTCCTGATGCTTCTAGGAAAACATGTCATAACTGTGGAAGTTCTAACCATCTGGCTTCTTTTTGCAGGAAGAATAAGAATATTAACTCCTTACCTTCAAAGTCAGGAGTTAAGAGTCAGTCTGTTAGATACAAACCACAAAATCCTTGTTTTTATTGTGGTAGTTTATGGCATTCCATTTATACTTGTAAGGAATATCATAGCTTGTACTATGATTATTATCAAATAAAACCTTCTTTGAAGAAAGTTTCCATTGTTCCTTCTAGTGTAAATTCTTATTCAAAGTCTGATAGTGTAAGTTCTGATAAGAAAAATGTTAACATAAACTCTGATGCTAAATCCGCTGCAAATGTTAACAAACTTAATAAGGCCAAAGGATCCAAGCAAGTCTGGGTCCTTAAAACTAATAATTAGTGGTCTTTGTGATTGCAGGGCAACAGGAAAAATATTCTAGTTCTGGACAGTGGAAGTTCAGGACATATGACTGGAAATAAGGCCCTGCTATCAGACTTTGTGGAGAAAGCTGGCCCAAGTGTTTCTTATGGAGATGGCAACATTGGAAAAACATTGGGACATGGCAATATCAATCTTGGAAATGTCATAATTAAACAAGTAGCTCTGGTCTCAGGACTTAAACACAACCTACTGAGTATAAGTCAAATCTGTGACAGAGGTTATCATGTTGATTTCTTTGAAGAACACTGTGAAATTGTGAGTAAATCTAAAGGCAAAGTTGTTCTGAAAGGATACAGGCGTGGTAACATTTATGAAGCTAAGCTTTCAACAAGTACTAATGGTTCTGCAATCTGTCTGATGAGTAGAGCATCAATTGAAGAAAGCTGGAATTGGCATAAGAAACTCTCTCATTTAAATTTCAACAATATAAATGAACTGGTCAAGAAATATCTTGTGAGAGGATTGCCAAACACAGTATTTGCTCCTGATGGTCTTTGTGATTCATGTCAGAAAGCCAAACAAAGAAAATCTTCATTCAAGAGGAAGACTGAATCATTAATTCTTGAGCCTTATCATCTACTACATGTTGATCTCTTTGGTCCAGTAAATGTCATGTCTATTGCAAAGAAGAAGCATGCGTTGGTCATAGTGGATGAGTTCACCAGATACACATGGGTGTATTTCTTGCATACAAAAAGTGAAACCGCATCAATCTTGATTGATCATGTCAAACATCTGGATAAAATGGTCAAAGATTCTGTGAAAGTTTTAAGGAGTGATAATGGCACTGAGTTCAAGAATTTGATAATGGAAGAGTTCTGCAAAATCCATGGAATAAAGCAGGAATTTTCTGCTCCTGGAACTCCACAGCAAAATGGAGTTGTTGAAAGGAAGAATAGAACTCTCATTGAAGCTGCACGTACAATGCTTGAAGAAGCAAAGCTTCCAACCTATTTCTGGGTTGAAGCTGTGCAGACTGCTTGTTTTACTCAAAATGCAACACTCATTAACAAGCATGGAAAAACACCATATGAGATGGTGAAGAAAAAGAAGCCAAATCTGAAATACCTTCATGTATTTGGATGCAAGTGTTTTGTTCTCAAGACTCATACTGAACAGCTATCAAAGTTTGATCTAAAAGCTGATGAAGGAATCTTTGTTGGATATCCACTTTCCATAAAAGCCTTTAGAGTCTATAATTTGAGAACAAAAGTAGTCATGGAATCTATCAATGTCTCTTTTGATGACAAGAAGATTACTGGTCTTGAAGATTTCATTGACCATGATCAGCTGAGATTTGAAAATGAAGACTCAAATTCTGATACTGAAAATCCTGAAAGTCTAAGTCCTGATACTGTAAACTCTGATGGAATAAACTCTGATGTTATTGAAACTGTGGTGGCTACGCCAAGGGAAGATGCACTGATGCAGGGGGAGCATACTCAAGATCCTACCACAGCTCAAGAAACATCAGAACATACATCTGGCTCTTCAAATTCTGATTCATCAAGTTCTGATAAGCCAAGTTCTGATAGTGCTAAAAATTTAAATACTGAAGACTCCAACTCAGAGAGCATAGTTTCAGGGGGAGCATCAGAAAATGAAAATGAAGATAGCATGGATCATGGGGGAGCATCCAGTTCTAGAGAAAACCTTCCATCTGCAAGGAAGTGGACAAAATCACATACACCTGATTTGATAATTGGAAATCCTGATGCAGGTGTCAGAACTAGAACAGGTACTTCAAATGAATGTCTTTACAATTCTTTTCTCTCTCAGACTGAGCCAAAGAAAGTGGAAGAAGCTCTTCAAGATGCTGATTGGGTGCAAGCAATGCAGGAAGAGTTGAATGAATTTGAAAGAAACAAAGTCTGGACCCTAGTGCCAAGACCAAATAATAGATCTGTTGTTAGTACAAAGTTGGTATTCAGAAACAAAACTGACAGTGATGGCATAATTACAAGGAATAAGGCAAGGTTGGTTGCAAAAGGATATTCTCAACAGGAGGGAATTGATTATGATAAAACATTTGCACCAGTTGCTAGGTTAGAAGCCATAAGGATATTCTTGGCTTATGTTGCTCACAAAAAGTTTACTTTCTTTCAAATGGATGTGAAAAGTGCTTTTCTCAATGGAGAATTGGAGGAGGAGGTATATGTTGAACAACCTCCAGGTTTTGTAGATACCAAACATCCAGATTATATCTACAGGCTTGATAAAGCACTTTATGGACTTAAGCAAGCTCCTAGAGCATGGTATGAGACTTTAGCTCAGTTTCTTCTGGAAAGTGGATTCAACAGAGGGACAATAGACAAAACACTGTTCTACCTCAACCATGGAAAGGACTTACTTCTGGTCCAGATTTATGTTGATGATATCATTTTTGGATCTACAAATGACAAACTTTGCAAGAAGTTTGCCAAACTAATGCAGTCAAGATATCAGATGAGTATGATGGGGGAACTTAGCTATTTTCTGGGCCTTCAAGTCAAGCAGAATGAGGAAGGTACTTTTATTTATCAAACCAAGTACACCAGAAACTTGCTGAAGAAATTTGGAATGCAAGATTGTTCAAGTGCATCCACTCCAATGGCCACTGCAACAAAACTGGATAAGGATACCGGTAAATCAGTAGATATTACTGACTACAGAGGTATGATTGGCTCTCTACTCTATCTAACTGCTAGTAGACCTGATATCATGTATGCTACCTGTCTTTGTGCAAGATTTCAATCAGATCCAAGAGAACCTCACTTAACAGCTGTAAAAATAATCTTTAAGTATCTTAAAGGAACAGCTGCTCTAAGATTATGGTATCCTAGAGAATCAGATTTTAAACTAATAGGTTACTCAGATGCAGATTTTGCAGGTTGCAAAATTGACAGGAAAAGCACAAGTGGAAGCTGTCAATTTCTTGGAGGCAGATTGGTTTCTTGGTATAGCAAGAAACAAAAGTCAATTTCCACATCAACTGCAGAAGCAGAGTATATTGCTGCAGGAAGTTGTTGTGCACAGATTCTTTGGATGAAGAATCAGTTACTGGATTATGGGTTAACATATTTCAAAATCCCTATTTACTGTGATAATCAAAGTGCTATTGCTATGACAGGTAATCCAGTTCAACACTCTATGACAAAGCACATCAGCATCAGGTACCACTTCATCAGGGAACATGTGGATAAAGGTACAGTGGAATTGCATTTTGTTCCCACAGATCAACAACTAGCAGATATCTTCACAAAACCACTGTGTGAAGCTACTTTTACAAGATTGGTAAATGAACTTGGAATGGTTTCAGGTTCTTTCTCTAAATCTGCTTAGTCTTGTTCTGTGTTATCAGACTTTATGCTCAGTATTTACAGAATTAATCTCATTGTGTATTCTGTGCTTAATTGATAAATGTCTTTAAGTACTGACTGTTGTCTGATATATGTTTCTAAACTCTGATAAGTGATATGTCTGTTCAAGTACCTATTCAATCCTATGAGGATAACTGTGCTAGATACTGACCTAGTAGTCTTCAATAAACAAATGATTCCATGTAAGAAGTAATTATTTCAGTGGAAATCTTATGACACTAGCAAATTCTGATAATTGAGCTTAGTTAAGTTTACTTTGTATATCTTATTACTAAATCACAAATTAGAATAATGCTACTCATCTGTTAAGTTCTGATACTAGTAAAACTGCTGAATGTACTAAGTGCTGATAAACCTCACTTATCAAAAGAAAAAGCAAAAAGATCAAAGAATAAAATCAGGTACTCCTTTGAGATCTAGAGTAAAAATGTGGAAGGGACGACCCAAGTGCATTGCTGGTATTAAGTAAATATGCATTAGAAAAGCAAAATATTTTCTTGGTGACTTTTCACACTCTATGATTACTGGAGAAATACTCTGATAATAGCATAAATTCTGATAAATAGTCGTGACTCGCTTACACTGAGAAGCCACTGTAAAATAGAATTTCAAAAGATGCATAAAATTAGCACAAAACAGTTGAGGTGGACTCAAGCATGAACTCATTCATCAGTAGGTTTCAAAAAAATGACAGCTCTTTAGTAAAATTTTAGTTATGCCTTATTTCTAAGATGTACTGAAGTGACTCAGACTTTACTCTTTGTCTGTTATTTAGCTTAATGCACACACTAATCACTCCATATGAATGATGAAAATTACTGTGGTGGTCTATGTTATTTTAGATAAACAGTCACTGTGTCACTTTGCACAAATTCTGAGGACAAGTTCTAGTTACACGTTCTAATGATTAAGTTCTGAAGTCTATAACTCAAAACTTGTATGAGGATTTACTAAGATGGGCATTCCTTTTTTGAGTTAAGAAATTATGTTCTGATGACTATTAAGTTCTTATATAAGTCTAAGTTCTGATATTACAGTCTAATGTTTTACTTGACTTATCTGTGAATAACATTTGATAACAGTCTTAGTTAATAATTGAATATATTGAAGTGGAAGATAAATAGTCACTATGGTTAGGTTTAATGATATTTGTACCTGAACAGTCCAATGTTACTTGTTTCTTGTGCGCTTTAAACCATGTTTCCTCTTTCCAATGAATGTTATTCTTTTTCAAAGTCTAGGGAGACGAGGTAGAATTAATTCTACCTGTCAGCATTCAATTTCTTTGCGTCTCCTGGCATTCTCTTGCCTATATAGGCAGCCACTTCACATCAGTCTTTCCATCAAATTCTTCTCACACACTTATCTTCATACTTCTTCTTTCAAAAACACAATGGTCAGATACAACATGTTTTTGAAATACCACAACTTCAATATGGAGCTAAGTTGTGCCGATTGGCAGCAGGAATGGCATGTCACAGCCATTCCTGAGGAGATATGGGACTCTGTCCCACAGGAGGTACTGACACACCTCCTGTTCTTCTATATGGACTACCATCGCCATCTGGAGCGATTGGAGGAGGAAAGGCTGGAAGCTCTCCGCCAGCAAGAGCGAATCATCAGACTCGCCATTCTGTTTGTCGAGAGTAGGAAGAAGAAGAAATGATTTAATCTTGTCTTCTTCCTGTTTTTCTTCATCATCAGCTTTGTCAGGCTTCTTAGCTAGGACTAAGGCTGTTGATGTTCGGTTTAGAAGCTTAGGGAAAATCTTGTATAAGTATTGATGTCATTTCCATTTCATAAATGTATTGTCTTGATATATTAATGAAAGTTGTTTTTACTTCAAGATTTTGTCTCTGAGTTATTTTATCTTGTGTTGATAAATCCTGATTGATATTCTGATGACCATATAAATTTTGTTTTATATTAAGTTCTGATTCGTTTTCAGCACTTACTTATCTAATTTATCTTGGTCATTTTCATGTGATGTATTTTCAGAATATTAATGATGCAGTGAAAAATAATTCAATCAGTGATAACGGTTTAAATTCTGAATTAAAACTATTTCTCTTGATAAATGGAACGGTTTTTCCTTGAAACTAGGCAAATGGGTAAGTAATGATTCCTGTTTTCTCGAGCCCAGTAACTGTCCGTTATTACTGCATGTCTGACAGGTGTCCAATGGTAACATTTTTGTTCAGAGTATAAGTACAACATAGAGAAAATTTCTTTAATCTTTTATTTTCTTCAAATTTTATCTCTCTCCTTACTTTTAATCTCTTTCTCTTTATTTCTCACATTGGTTTTTCATACAGACATTATATCAAACACCTAACAGGCATACTTGAATCTCAATTTTTTTTTCACATGGCACCAAAGGATTTAATCATTGATGGAGCTAAGTTTGTCCCCAACAACTATGCTGCAGTTCTTGATCACACTGAAGCTCCATCTGAATTGCACTTTGTGCAAGATCTTCTTGAACATAGTGAGGTTGGGTATGCATTAACACAACCTGAATTCTTTTCAAGCCAACAAGTTCTGAGGTTTTGGAGGAATGGACTTTTTGATGATGGTGGTCAACATGGAACTCCCAGTATTATCTTCCAAGTGGGTGATTCATCCTTTGTAGTCACTCCTGGTACAGTACGCAGGGCTTTACATCTTCCAGAAGATTGTACTTTCTCAATTCCAGAGGACTCAGCCCTTTGGGAGTTAATGGCTGAATTGGGATATGAAAAGAGTCTGACGAAACTTGGACAGTTGAAACGGGCTAATATCAGAAGAGAATGGAGTTTCTTCTTTGATTGCATCACCAAAGCTTTTGGGAACAAATGTTCGAATTTTGATGCTATTCCAATTATGAGTCAGCACATCGGGTATGCAATTATCAATCAAACTCATTTTAATTTTATAACTGCTTTAATTGGTTTTATTGGGGATAGGATGACAGAGGATCGAGATGTTGTTTATTTTGCTAGATTCTGTCAACTTATTTACACTTATTGTACTAATGAACCTCATCTAGTCAGCACCCAAACCCCACCTTTTAAGGTTACAAAACGATACTTTAATGACCTGGTAAATGCTGATACTAAGAAAAAAGTGGTTAGACCATTACAGATTCCTTAGTCTGTAAAACAGATCCTAGTAAATGTTGATCCTGATACTTATAGATCTGTTTACTCTGATGTCCAACCAACTCCAAACACCCAAAATCCATCAACCTCAGTACCTACCTCTCATTCTACTCAACCTACCCTCAGAACATATCTCAAATCCTATCTCTCCACTTCACAGACTGCTCAACCTTCATCTTCAGCACCTACTGTGAAATCTTCATCTTCCAAGCCAAAGAGGACAAAGAATGTTCCTCAAACACCTCAAAAGAGAAGGAGGATTGCATTGAGAGATGAATCTGATTCTGAGGAACCGGTTCCTGCTAGAGAACCTATTGTAACTGAAGCTGAGAAAGAGATTTCTCAGAAGGATTCTGAAATTGGGGGTTCTAGGCTTCTCAAGAGGCTTAGACGAATGACAGTTCCTGAAACTCCCAAGGAATCCAAATCAACAAGGAAGTACAAGAAACAGAGGGCAGAAAGGCCAGTTTCAGATGATGAAGATGAAACAGCTAAGGAAGGGGATCAGGAATCTCTGATCTCACAAGACAAGGAATTTGCTCCAGTCACTTCTTCTCCATCAACTCAATCTCAGGAAGCTGTATCTGACAAGGCTAACTCACCATCTGTGTCTCTTGTTGATCCAGGCACAAGTGCTGATATTGATGTTCAACACTTGGTTGTGTCTGAAGTATTTCTCTTAGAAGCTCCAACAGCAAATAATCCTTCCACAACACCTGTTACTGATGCTGTTCAAACTCTAGAGTTATCAACAACACCTTCTCTGCATCAAGATGCTGATGATCAGAATTTAGGTGAGCATCAGGATATGGCTGTTGATCAGAACTTAGTATCAGATCAGCAATTAGAGGATGCTGAAGCCTCCATTGCTACTCACACTGTTGTCTTATCAGAAGATACTGATTTTTTAAGTTCTGATGCTGCAAATGCTGGAGATACTGGTGATACTGCTCCAACTGTAGATGCTGATGAAGCAGGTCCTTCAGGACATACTCCTCAACAGACTCTTCCTAAGTCTGAACTGGTAAAGAAGTTTGTTATCGGGGAAGCACCAGTACCTTGGAGTGAAACTCCTGCAGGTCAGGAGTGGACTAAGGAATGGAACTCAGTTTCATGTGTTCCAACTGAAAAACATCTTGCTGAGCACTTGACTAAAGCTGATGAAATGTTAAATTCTGATGATTTTAAAACCCAGCTTAGAGTCACTGCATTGAGTACTAAACATCTAGAAGGTCTTCATTCAACTACTCATGCAGAGCTGCACAAGATTCAGGAGAACTTTATCAAACAGGAACAAGTTTGGAAAATTGATAAGAAAAAGTTCTTTCAACCTACCATTGACAGGATTGCTTATATTGAGAAAACTCAAGAGAAACAACAAGCTCAGATTGATGAAATTCGGACAAATCAAGCTTCTCAGCAATCGCAACTTACTGAAATCCAATCCTCAGTGGAATTACTTATCTCTCTTTTACTACCTGCTGATGCCAAAAAGGGGGAGAAAGTAATTAAGTCCAAATGCAAAACTAACAAGACACTGCAAGGAAAGGATGATGGAAATGATGATCAAGGATACTCTGGAATGGATAGCGGTCATAGTCAAGGTAGAAGGTTTACATCAAGACAAGCTAGTCACAGGACAAGTTCTGATACTGGAAAAAGAATAAGTTCTGATGTTGGTAAAAGGATAAGTTCTGATGAACTTCTAGATCTTGATGAGGAAATGTCAAGACAGTTATTTCTTCAATAAAATCCAGGAATGGACTTGGAAAGTTTAAAGGAAGAAGAAGCCAGACTTAAATCAGAGAAAGTCACATCTAAATCTGAAGCTTCTGGTAAAAAATCACTTCCAAAACTCAAAGGCATTGTGATAAAAAAAAGACACATACTGAAGTAACATTGGCTAGATCACAACCACAGATAGATCCAAGATCCAAGGGTAAAGAAAAGGTTGGTGAACCTATCAAGGTTTATATACCTCCTGAGGAAGAAGAAATTACTCATGAAAAGGATGATCTTGCTCTGACTTCAAGAAAAGTTCTTAAAACAACCTCTGACATGGCTCAAGTTGTTCAGAGTCAAGAAATTGTAAGTTCTGATATTCAGAAGAAGCAAGTAACCTCTGACATAGCTCAAGTTAACTTGATATCAGAAAATAGATCAAAGACACTCCTACCAGGATTCACTAAAGCAAAACAGACTCAATCTTTGAAGACTACTGCAAGTGGTTTTGAAGCAAGATTAGTTACTAGAAAGGAAGCTAGAGATAAAACTGGATTGGGAAGTGCTGATGAAAGAAGAGTACACAACACTATCAATGATCCAACTTCCTTGAGTGAACCAAGTTTTGGAGCAACTCCTGAGAGATTGAATCAACTGGAATCTGTACAGATGGTTTACCATACCTACTTGAAAGAATACATCATGTTGTATTTCATGACAGATGGTAGGGTTTATCATATAAGATAAAATGCCATTCCATTGAATTATTTTGAAGAATTGGAGCATGTACTTTTCTTACTTCAAGTGGATGACAGAATAACAGGGACTGCTGCAAACTACTTAAAAGAACAAATTCAGAGACAGAAAAGGCTTTATTCTGTTAAGTCTGACAACATATATGTTCCAAAGTACACAGATCACAATGGTGATATTGTTGATATGAAGCCTAATACTGCACAGATCAGAACATATCTTGGTATTAATGAACTTGAATTCAATCTAGAGTCTGACAAAGCTTATGTCATAAGACTAGATCAGGAGTTGAGAAAAGCAAAGATCAATGATCTCAGAGCTGCAATCTTTCAAACTGGTGAAGATACTGCAGAGCTTAAAGATGTCAAAAGGAGAATGATTGATGAACTCAGATATGCTGAGAAATGTCTGTTGAAGAACTATCTCAGAACAACTCCTGACATCAGAGAGATCAGAAAATGATGAAGCCAAGTTGAAGATCTACAACTGCTTAAATTCTGATATTTATACAGACTGAAGTTGTTATCAGAAGTTGAAATTGGTAAAAGCTTTAAGGACTGTAAGTTGTAGTTATCTAGTCTAATTCTCATGCATTTGTACTTAATGTTTTTGACATCATCAAATTTCTGTTAAACTTGTATATTATGTTAATTTACAAGTTGGGGGAGATTGTTAGATATATTTGATAATGTCATGGCTAATATGTTTTATGTTTAGCTTTCAGATCTTACTTGAACAGGATAAATCAGTACTTAACTGTTGATCAGTACTTATACTGGAAGTCAGGACTTAAGGATATCAGTACTTATATTATCAGGAGATAATCATCAGAAGATAGATATCAGAACTTAAGTGCTGAAGGACGATCAGATAAGGACAGTAGCTGATTAAAGGAAAGAAGATCAAGATAAACATAAGAAGAGATATGCATGAAGAAGGAATTCTGTAAAGAATGGAATACTTGGAAGAAAAGATATATGATTGATATATTTTAGGAAGCAGAATTATATTCCATATCAATTAGCGATTACCTTGTAACTGTGTAGTATATAAACACAGACATAGGGTTTATACTATAAGTGTTATCATTATTAGAGAAGATTATTCATTGTAACCCTAGCAGCTCTCGTGATATTTGTTCATCACTGAGAGGTAACAGTTCCATACTGTAACAGAGTTTATTGTTTCAATAAAGTTTGTTTTCTGTTACTTAAGTTCTTAAAGTTCGATTTGAGTGTACTATACACTGTATTCACCCCCTCTACAGTGTGTGTGACCTAACAATATACATTCATACATATTCTATATCACATAATGCTATCAAATATATCATCACTTAGCCCAAATTTTGATAATCAAATTTACAAGTATATCACACAATTTTGAAAACACTAGAAAGATCGATCGAAAACGTACCTCAAAACCTGACCAGATCGGAATATAGCCATTTTGACACTCTAAACGATGTTTTCTTAGAAAATATGAAACACGAAAGTTGTAGAGAACGAAAAGACCTTTATGTCCAAAATCAACAAATTCTCACTTATGATGAATTTTCTACAAATTTTACAAGATTGCTGATTTTGGTGTATAAAACCCTACGAAATTTAATAATTAAGGCGAGGAAGACGAATATGGTGTATTTATAACGATACAAAACCCTATATCTTAACCTACAAGTTATCCATATTAGAATCTGATCCAATTTTTAGGCCCATTGGTCTAATTCAATTTTAATATCCTAATATTTAACTAATTTTAATACTTTTTTGTTTTATTATTTTATTATTAATCTTATTCTAATAATTACCGGATATTACATACTACCCTCCTTAAAAAGAATTTGGTCCCCAAATTCACAATAATTCTAAACATCTAGGCTCTCCAATCTCTTATAGGTGAAACTTAAGCTATGGTCCACAAGATCGAATCCTAAGGAAACACTCAGAGGGACAACCTGCTTTGATACCAACTGTAACAGCCCGTACTTCCGGACTATTAAATCTAAACCAAAACTAATACAAATCCAATTTTTAAACCGAAATTCTATTACAAAGGTTAGAATATGAAAGCGCAGTTTAAAAACGGAACTCCAAAAGTCAATATACTTCAATCCTAAGGCCCTCAAATTCCAATGCTATCCAATTGGAACTCTTAGACGAAACCTGAAAAATTGTAAGAATGAGCTACGAAGCCCAGTAAGAGACCAATCGATCCAACTAGTAGTCCAAATAACATATACAATATAACAAAATACGATAATTATACGATACGATATTCGAAACAAACACTTTCGATATACATTCTTATTCTTATTCGATACATACGATACACAAAACACATAAATAACAATATTTCAAAACCCATAATTCATGCCACGACCACTACAACCCGGTGATAACGGTCCTAAATTTTCAAAAGAATTTCACTATAATCCGGTGACCATGGTCCTAAGTTCTTATTCGATATTTTCACCAATCATGACACAAATCAAAGATCTCAAATTATCGTCTAGACATCACATATATACATTGATACATATTATATATAACATAATATTATAAAATATATCATCACTTAGCCCAAGTTTTGATAATCAAATATACACGTATATCACACAATTTAGAAAATACTAGAAAGATCGATCGAAAACTTAACTCAAAATTTGACTTGATCTGAATATAGCTTTTTTGACCCTCGAAACAATGTTTTCTTGGAAAATACGAAAACACTAAAGTTGTAGAGGATGAAATGACCTTTCCGAAAAGTTCAGAATCAATGAATTCTGACTTACGATGAATTTTCTACGAATTTTATAAGATTGTTGATTTTGGTGTATAAAATCCTACAACTTTTAATAATTAAGACGAGGAAGACTGTATTTGTAACGATACAAAACCCTATATCTTAACCTACAAGTTATCCATATTAGAATCTGATCCAAATTTTAGGCCCATTAGTCTAATTCAATTTTAATATCCTAATCTTTATCTAATATTAATACTTTTTTATTCTATTATTCTATTATTAATCTAATTCTAAAAATTACCGGATATTACAACAATCCATTATTGTCTCAGAAATCCCTTCATCAATCTTCTAGGTTATCTTTGCCCCCCTCTCTTCTCATCCATCAAAATAATATCATTAAAGTCTCCTATTATACACCACGGTAACGTTGAGGCTACGGATAGATCACGAAGCATATTCCAATATTCAATCCGTCTAGCTCTATGAGGAATGCCATAATACCCAATATATCTCCACCTTCCAATTTGCTCATTATTGACCTCAAAATCCAACAGAAGTCTAACTGTTCATGGGTTGGCCAGCCCATGAGAGTTCCATGCTAAGATACACATAATATTTGGTGGGCCTGGACCCCAGGACCCGCCATTATCTTTCTGTGGATTCTCATCTATTTGTAATATATTTGTCCCATTACTTTCTCCATATTTCCCATTGTCAATCCACTTTCTTTTGGGGTCAATCACTACATTCTCAGCATTAGATTCCTTGTATCCCTGGTTAATATCTTTTGTTACTTGTTTTCCATTTAATTTAATTTTATCCCCTATCTTCTGTTCCCTCAAATGACTTGATTTGACTAGGACCTCTCCAATCTCGTGAATCCTACCAGCAATACCCATGAATCTCGCATCTCCCTGATTTCCACCATGGACGCTTGATGCTTCCCCTTGTTGCTTCTAGGCACCCCATGCATCCTTTCCACCACCTGCATTTTGAATCCACCTCGATCCTTTATTATTTTTCGCACCTCTGGACGGTGCACGTAACCAAGTTCTGTATGCCTTGTCTATCTCTTCTCAGGATTTGAATAAACAACATCACACTCCCTTTCAGAATGTCCTATGACACTGCAAACAAAGCAAAATATACCAAGTTTTTCACTTTTAAAATTAATCCAACTCCAATTGTTTCCTTCTCACTTTATCTTTAACCTTCGTTATAGCGGCCTTTCTACGTTCACTGCAACCCGAATTTTTATATATGGTTTCCAGCCTCCTTCAAATGTTCTTGGATTTGATCTGACATACTTTCCTGTTACTGTACCTATGTTTTTCAAAATGTTCTCAGAGACAAAGCCCCTTGGCATATCATGTATATATATCATGTATATGTATCCACATTTCTATATCTTGCATCTGAACCGCAGTTGGATGTTCCCCCATTTCCAGTTGATGAAGCACAAGCATCTATTTTTTAATAGACCAAGGCCCTCCCTCTATAACCTTTACCACATCCAGTTTATGATAGAATATGAACGAGTATTTTCGACCTCCCATCTCATACACTTCCATTCCTTCTTTGGGTCGCCACAATGACGCCATTCAATTCTGCATAGTTTGAAAGTTGATATTTTTCTCTGTTATAAACTTCTCCACCAGCATTTATGTTGGTTTATGTTCAACCACCTCAGTATTGGTCACCACTATTTCATCCTCCTCTTCTTCTTCGATTTCCAGATTTGCATACATAATACCCACGCAGGTTTTAGTAGTATGATGATGAAGACAGTGATATTATGTTGATGAACTTACTAAAAATAAGGTGTTTAAAAAACTGTCATATAGATAGAGAGAAAAATTGTCATATAGAGACAGAGAGAAAATTGGAACGCGAATTACCATCTGAAGTAGCTTAACTTTAAGACATGAAAGATTGTTTTGTTCTTTGCTTTTATGTTTTTATTTAGCATTATGTACTTTATTATATCTCCAGCTAAATTCTTTTTTTTGATTAGTGTTCATGCAAATTCTACTAACAAATTCTAATGTCCCGGGTTTTAAACTAATAATATAAAAAGTAGTAAAAATCTAATATAAATAATTATGAAAAAAAGAAGAAAATTTAAGATAAAAATAACCCCCGCTTTGCATGGTTAACAAGCTACTTTAGTGTTTTATAATAATAAATACATATTAATTCATTCCAATTCATTCATACTTTATTTATTCTAATTTTATTCTAATGAAAACAATCGTCTATCTACCGTATTACTTAATATAATTTGCACTGTGGCGGTTGTGGATATATAACATGAATTTTCAACTTCATAAGATTTAAATTGAAACAATAGTATAATTATGAACTTGTAAATATGATAAAATGGAATTAAATAATTAATTTTTTTAACAATATAAGTTTTATATTATTATTTTAAATTACAACATATTTTAACAATCAAATATAAAATTTAAATATTATTTAATATATTTTTTAATAAATTTAATTTAATAAATCATATTATGTAATCCGTGTTTTAAATATTTATCATTTTTTAAATAACAGTGTAAATTACATTTATTTACATTAAAATATAAAAGATACTATTGACAATAAAATTTGCTTTGATATAAAAAAATGATTTGTGAAATAGATTAAAAATTTAGAAACATGTTATTTTATAAAAAATATATTTTTTACTAATATTTTAAATATACATATAATGATATACTTTTTTTAAATATGAATTATGAATTGAGACGGGGATATCTTAATTAATGATTATGTCTTCGAATTCTTTTATTTTTTTCAAATTCTTTAAATTTTATTCTTCAATCAGAATGTGTGAAAAGAAGGAAGAATTCCTAAATTATACTACTTTTATACTAATAATATAAAAATAGTAAAAAATCTAATATAAATAATTTTGAAAAAAAATTAAGATAAAAATAACCCCCGGTTTGCATGGTTAACAAGCTACTTTAGTCTTTTATACTAATAAATACATAGTAATTCATTCCAATTTATTAATACTTTATTTATTCTAATTTTATTCTATTGAAAACAATTATTTATTGATCGTATTACTTTATATAATTTGTATTGTGGCGGTTGTGGATATATAACATGAATTTTCAACTTCGTAAGATTTAAATTAAAACTCTATTATACTTATGAACTCATAAATATGATAGAATGGAAATAAATAATTACAAATTGTTTAACAATAAAAGTTTTATTATTATTTTAAATTACAACATATTTTAACCATCAAATATAAAAATGAAATATTCTTGAATACATTTTTTAATAAATTTAATTTAGTAAATCATATTATGAAATCTGTGTTTTAAATTTTTATCATTTTTTAAATAACAATGCGAATTACATTTATTTATATTAAAGTACAAAAGATAGATTTGATAATAAAATTTTCTTTGATATAAAAAAAATTTGATATGTGAAATAGATTAAAAATTTAGAATCATGATATTTTATAATAAATATTTTTTTTTACTAATCTATTTAATATACATATGAAGATATACTTTTTTAAAAATAAGAATTGTGAATTGAGATGGGGATATCTTTATTAACGATCCTGTCTTCGAATTCTTTTATTTTTTCTTTAAATTCTTTTGATTTTATTCTTTAATCAGAACCTGTGAAAAGAAGGAAGAATCCCTGAATTATACTACTTTCCAACTCCAACTGTTCAAAATGTTGATCGGTGATACGTTTGGCCCAAAATATCTACTAAATACGTATTATGTCTAGTTTCCGTTTTGAGGCCACCGGAAATCGGCGCCGCTTTTGCGGTCCTTGATTTTTCCGACGTGGTTATTGCATTTTGGTTGATTTAAACCGGATTTTAGATTGTGTATCAACTGTATGGATCGATTGATATTGTTTAATTGAAGTTTTGTGTCTATTTTGGTTCGACATCGCCGGAAATCAATGAAAATCGTTGGCTTCGTTCAGTTGTGTCACCGGAAACGACGAGGCTGAGGCTGGTAGTTCTTGTTGAGGCTGAATTGGTGTTGCGGTATTATTGGAGAACCAAAACAGAGACAAAACCGGTCGAAACCATGATGATTTGAGTAGCAATCGAGCTCGCCGAATAATGAAAAGCTCGCCAGAAATTGCATTAATTTCAGCGTGTTCTTCATGGTCTAGTGACCCGTTAACCCGAATTCTAACCAGGGTTTTGACCCGGGTTTTATCCAAAAATGCACAATTATTTTCTTAAAAACTTGTTTCTAAGTTTAATTTTGAAAATAAATTCCAAAATCAGTTTATTTATTTAAATAAATTGATTAATTAATTTAATTAAATAGTAAATTAATTTATTTAATAAATTAATTTTAATTATTTTAAATTATTTTACAAAATCAAGAATTCTTTTATTTATTTATTCATTTGAATTGATTAAATTGTTTAGTGATTAATCATGTTGTTTAAATAATAATTTGATTTACCATTAATTAATTTCCAAAAATTCAGAAAAATCATTGTAAATTCTAATTTTTCTTAAATAATTATTTTAAAAACATGATTAATAATTAATTATTTGAATAATCAATTATTTTGAAAAATAATTTGATTTTATTCTTTAATTATATATTAATTGAACCGTTTATTCATTTTAAATGAGCGAATGTTTCTAAAAATAGAAAAATGATGTATTTTAATAAAAATTATTTTAAATCTCATTTTTTTTCAGAAACGTGTCAGCTTTTGATATTTATTTATTTTAGATCCAAATTATTTTGAAATAGGGATTAAATATTTTATAAAATTATTATACGAGCAAAATATTTTATAAAAATACGAATAATGATCTCATTTGGATTTGGAAAATATTTTACAAACCTGTGTGATGATCTAACTTATGTGCTATGTGATTATGTGCATAGTCGAGTCCTCATTGTCATATTTAATTATTTTGTGAGTTATTTGTTACCGTATGGGTTGACGATATATGGTTTAGACGAGTAATTCGTTGTATTAATTATTGTACAAACCAATTAAATAGTATCTTTTATTTATAGATACGAGTCAGACGAGGCGATATGAGCCAAGGTTAACTAGCAATAATAGAGTTTGTTCTTATCACATACTAGGCAAGTTTTATCACATATTCTAATTTCAGAATAGTGAAATACTTTACTTCTTATTACATCAAATTCTGATTATTATAGTACGCATATCCTTGATATTTCATTATGATAGTTTATTGATATCTTGAGCGTATGAACTTTGTTCTGGGCTCTTTGCAATTCAGTTATCTTTCTTTAATAGTGTTTCTTACTAGATTGCTTGATATTTTAGATAAATTGAACGCACCCACTCATATCCTATTTTCCTTACGCATTGTTCGTAACTAGGGAAATATTATAATGTTGGGACAACATCAAAGCATACCGACTATTCAGGATGCTAAACTTATGGACTGGATGGTTACGAGAAAGGGTCAGAGATGGACTGGACCCTATATTTTATTAGGCCAGAATGGGCCTATGCGAAAGGGCATAGATTCGTACTGTATCCTGACTGATGATAAGCGGGTTACAGTACATATGTTGGTTCTAGCGTCCAATCTATTATATTGTTGATCGCCGTTAGCAACATTCCTTTTTAACTGCTAAAGTAAACAGTTATCTGTTGAGATTGCTTTATTTAGGGCGCGTTGTGCATTCAGTTATAATCAAACCAAACCGAACTTTTTTTTTCGTTAACCGAAACGGCAATTGTGGGAAAACCCCTATCGAAAACTGAACCGACTTATATTCGGTTTTAACCGAAACCAAACTAAATAAATCGGTTATAATCGAAAATCGTATTATAAAACTAAATTTATGAAAAAAAACTAAAATGATAAAAATGTCTAATATGAAAGTTTAATGTAGGTGAAGAAAGTTAATCAAAAGTGCAAAGTCCAAACTTCAATGATTGCCTGTTGCAGTCCTGTGAGCCTATGATTATTTAAGATATTATCTAATTCGAAAATCGAGTAATCAATCAATCGAATATATTCAAAATAGATTTGAATATATTTACCTCAGTATAATCAATCGAATCCAATTAATAATCCAATTAGAGAAACTAATGGTGACTCGAGAGGAGAGAAGAGAAGAAACTATGTAGTCGTAGAAGTGAAGAGATGAACATAATCGATCTGGTTTAAGCTCTTGTGATTGTGTACTGTATGGTTGTGTAATAGTTTGGTTGTGTAAGTATTGACTGTTGTTTGACATAGAAGATAAGAGACAATGAGACAGTAAAGTACAGAACATAGACATATGTTTTAATAAATATTTTACATTTTTATTAAATATTCGGTTATTAATTTGGTTTTTCGGATAATCGCGGTTAATAACCGAATTACCGAAAAATCAAATTTCAAATTTTTTACTACCGAAGACTGAACTGAAATTTGAAGTTTGGTTAACCGAATCGAAATAATTTCGGTTATTCAGTATGGTTATCGGTTAACATGACCGAATGCACACCCCTAGATTTATTGATTCTTTATCAGATTCACCTTGTTTGTGTTTGTTGATACTTGCATATATCCATATTGAGGACTTGTTGAGCAATTATGGCTTATACTCGTTCTTACTCCATTTATCTTTCAGTTAAGTTAGAAGATGAAGTTTATCCACCCCCGAACGGCAAGGAAGCGTGTCAGAAAACGGGACACTCAGGCACCTATGGTGTTGGTAATTATTCAGGAGGAGAGTTTTGAGTTACTCACTCAGGTGTAAATTATGTAGTGTGTGTGTTAAAACTGAATTAGTTGTAAAACTTAACTAGATGTTTTGTTGTAGTATGCTTATTATCAAAATTGTGTTGAGAATTTAAGTTGGGTTGTAATAATTGTTATGTTTTGGATTTTTAGTTCATACCATAACATGAGATCGATCCATGAGATCTAAAATCTGAATTAAATACACCTTATTTAATCTTTTAAAATCTCAACAAAATACATGATTTTGAATAATTTCCAAAAAAAAATCACAAAATTATTAAGATTCTACAAGATTTTTATCAAGTCCGTCAAAATCTGCTAACAGAATCTCGTAAAACCCATGAATTATTATCAAATTTTTCAAAATGTTTACTGAATAAACCCCTGGAAATTTAGAACTTAAAATTTTAGTTTTCCTCAACAAAGGGACTGAGCTAATATAATCTTTCAGTCGTGGGAGCGTGGGAGCTCGAACATTTAATCAGGACACTCACTTCTGCGACTTGTGTACCATTTTTTACTTGAGTCCTAAATCACGGCAACTGCTACAAGTCTATCACCGAAACTCAGGTATCAACGTACATGATTATATATATTTTTTATAAACCTGTAAATTGATTCATTCATTTGTGGGAAATCAATCTGTCCTCAATTTTTTTGTTATAAATGTGATATTCCCTTGGTTGAATTGTTTGTATTCCTGAGTCTCAAAATGATTGTATCTACAACTATTAATTTTAAATATATGTAGCGATTTCTCATGTGCTTATAAATATTGTAAATGAATATTGTTCCAATTTTTTCCATTTACTAAAAAAATTACCCCTAAATAGTTGTTTCATTCTTATTACAATTCACATTTGAACATATTTTTTTTTCATATTTATCCGTTATTATTAGTTCCAATGTTTATAATATTTATATATACTTATAATTTAGCATTAAATGCAATAAATAGGGATATGCACGAAAAAAGGAGGTGTATTCAATCAAAATTTTTAAAAATATTTAGGCCTCGTTTGTTTGCCAGGTTTTAAGGCTACACACGAAGTTACATTTCCTTCGAACTAGGTTGATATCCAAGTTTTACTAAAAGCATGTGTTTGGTTGATCACTATGTAACTTCCAATTTGAGGTTATATAATTATTTTTTCAAAATCTGTTTTCCTATTTTTAATAATATTATTTTGTATATAGATAAAGATATTATTTAAAACTATCTAGTAGATGCTAAAAATAAAATAAAAATAAAAGTATATAAAATTATTATAAATTATCTATTATAAACTAATATAATAAGAATATAAAAATTAATTAAAAATATTATAAATATAACAGAATATTAATTATAAATATTAGAGACAAAAGATCATATTTATATAAACCTAAATTAAATATATTAATTAATAACTAATTTAAAAACGGTACATAGAATATTGAGAGTATAATATTTAAAATTATTGTTGAGTAAAAGTATTTATAATAAAATTTTAAACAGAAATAACTAATTACAAAATATTTTGAATATCAATAAAAAATATTATAATATTATACACACATATATATATATATATATATTATATTTTGAAAATAGAACTTAAAAATATTAATCAAAATAGGACAATAATGATAAATACAAATAAAATAGACAACCACTCAGTAACTTCAAAAAACCACGCTCAGGCTAGGTAACTTAGTTCCCCTGTTTTGCAGTAACTCATGATACCCGGGAAGTATGAGTTACTTTATCAGTAAGGAACCAAACGCTATAACTTGCTTATATTCCCGAGAACTTGCTTATATTCCCGGGAACTCTTGGTTACTGAGTTGGGCTACATGCTACCAAACGAGGCCTAAGGATTTTCAAAATGCATGGGGTTCTTATATTCCCGGGAACTCTTGGTTACTGAGTTGGGTTACATGCGGCCTAAGGATTTTCAAAATGCATGGGGTTCAGTTTAAATTTTGAAAAATCATTCAAAATCTGGATTTATTCAATTTGATTGTGAAAAGTCGATTAAAATCTGAGGGTATTCAATCTAGATTTAAAAAATCTATCAAAATCTTTAGGTATTCAATTTAGATTTTAAAAATTCCACCAAAAACTGATAGTATTCAAAAGTCCATGAGATTTGTTTTATTTATAAAATATGTGGGTTTGATGGATTTGATAGTACATTTTTAGAGAGGTGTATTCAATTGAGATTTTAAATGATTTTTTGGATTTTGAAAATCTTAGGATATTCAATTTGGACTCTAAACAATCTTTTAAAATCTGATGATATTCAATAGAGATTGAAAAAAATCTTTTAAAATATGGGGTATACAATTTAGATTCTAGAAAGTCCATTAAAATCTGGTGGTATTCAATTTGGATTTTAAAAAATCCATTAAAATCTGGTGGTATTCAAAATTTCATGGATTGTTTTGTATTTTATAAAATAATAAATTTTGATGGATTTGCTACTGTATTTTATGTTTCCAAAATTATTAAAAAAATTCAAGATTTTGATGGATTTGTAGAAATCACTATTTAAATGAGCAAGACTTTACGATATCTATTTAACAACTCCGCTAAAATTCCCGTACATTTTAGCGTACAATCAATATCAGCCAAAATTAGCAACAATCAATCAAAATCAATGGATTGTTATAAATCTTTTAAAATGTGAATTGAATACACTTTATTTAATCTTTTAAAACTTCACCAAAATACATGATTTTAAATAATTTCAAAAAGATTCACAAAATTATTAAAATTCTAAAAGATTTTTATCAACTCCGTCAAAACCTACTAACAAAATCTGGTAAAACCCATGAATTATTACCAATTTTTCAAAATACATTATCAACCAAATACACCCCTGAAAATTTAGAACTTAAAATTTTAGTTTTCCTCCATTGGACTGAGCTAATATAATCTTTCAGTCGCGGGAGCTCAGAACATTTTTTATAAACCTATGCGACTTCTGTGCCATTTTTTACTGAAGTCCTAAATCACCGCTACTGCTATAAGTCTATCACCCAAACTCAGGTATCAACGTACATGATTATATATATTTTTTATAAACCTGTAAATTGATTCATTCATTTGTGGGAAATCAATTTGTCCTTAATTGTTTTGTTATAAATGTGATATTCCCTTGGTTGAATTGTTTGTATTCCTCAGTCTAGAAATGATTGTATCTACAACTATTAATTTTAAATATATGTAGCTATTTCTCATGTGCTTATAGATATTGTAAATGAATATTGTTCGAATTTTTGCCCATTTTTGTATTCAGGCTCATGGCCAATGATGCTAGAAACGGGCGAGGACTCCAAGCAGTAGATAGAATCAGCAACTTGCCCGAAAACATAATACACCTCTTCCTACAACGCTTGTCGACTCATGATGCAGTAAGGACAACTGTTCTCTCGAAAACGTGGAGGAATATATGGGGAATGCACCCAAAACTATATTTGGATCAAAATTTTATCTCGCAATTGGTTTCGCAGAAGTTTTTTCACTTAGATGAACAAACTAAAATTAACAAAGTTTCGAGAACAATTAGTAATATATTATTAGCTCACAATGGCCCCATTTTGAATTTAGTTCTTTTCATTCCTAGAGATCTGCCTTTTCATCAAAGTACAGATATGGTTTTATGGATTAAAAACATATCAAACAATGGTGTTAGGGAACTGAAGCTTCGTAATGAATCACTACATGCCTGCACTGTTCCCTCTCATTTGTTTTCCTGTTCACAGTTAACTCGTTTGACCGTTGTGAGCTGCATACTAAATCCACCCCTTGGATTTGGAGGATTTTGTAACCTGGTTATGGTAGAACTTGAGCATATGTTAATTAATGCTGATATGTTGTTCGGCACTAGACTCGAGGAATTGAATATGTATTTTTGCATTGGGATTGAACATTTGGGAAGCCAATTTAGATGTGAAAACAATCTCTTCAAGTTGAGTATCGGGAACTGTGAAGAAATTGATTGGAAATGGTGTGAATACACCCAAAAGTTGCTAACTCTTAGCCTCTGGATGCATTTTGAAATGCCAAGTTCTGGTAAAGAAATGATTAGTTTAGACAAGCTAGTCTGCAATATGCCTAGAATCTGTTCTCTTTACCTTGATGGCTTCTACCTCAAGGTAATTTTTAACATTCTAAAAGTTAGATCGATTGAAAATGTTATTAACCAATATAATTAGCTGATCCAATGTCATGTCTCACAATTTAATTCATTTTTCGATGTACTTGTGTTTTTGTAAATAGATTTTGGAACCAGGTGCAGCTATTTTGAAGAGGCTTACAAGAGCTATGGAGAACTTGAGAATTCTGAAGCTTCACAATATTAAATTACATGATTTGGTTCAGATTCAACCAGTTCTTTGTTTGATCAGAAGTTCACCTAATCTGCAAGTTCTTAACATTGATCTGGTGAGAACTTTTTCACCCAACCTTATGATATTAAAGTTTTACCTTATTTGTTTTGATTATTTTTTAAGGATTCTTCTGGGAATGTCGTACTCATATAATCCCAATAGAAATTGGATTATTTATCTCCTCTTCAAGTAAAATGAAATAATGTTTTAATCAAGTGATAACTTACGATATCAAACAGTAGCATTGGATTATTAAATATACATGTTTTGCTGCATATGAATGTGGCCCTGGACGTTTTTGGTTCACTTCGCCTTTCAACTTGTAACGGAAGTGTAATTCACAAAACATACCCTAGATGTCTTTCTCTCTCCTGTTTACAATTGAACTTGTACAAGAAAGGAATGAGTTCTATTCTATAATAAATGCTTCAAACCTATAGCGATAGGTATATTTTATTTTGTGCATAAACCTAAAACTTCTTTAATTAGAAAACCGTGTTAGACTCGTAACCTAACTGTATTCGGACTAGGACTAATATGATTAAAATGCAGAGATAGCCCAACAGGCCTAAAGTAGGGAAAAGAAAGAAACACCGTAAAAGCCCCTCTCTGCAAGGCTTAAATTTGCAACTTATGAGATACATATGTATCAGCAATGTTTCTCTTCGTAACATTACTCTTGAATGCAATCAAAGTTCTTGTTATTGACCTTACCGGAAAGGAAACCCCCCTCTAAAAGGAAAGAGATGGGGACGAAAACAGGTTCACCATTGCACTGAAGAGAAAAACACACTTCCATTGATACTCAGAGTTTTGAGTTGACATGTAGTGCTTGTTGATCAGTTAACATTACAACTTCTTGTAAAGTTTTTCGTCAAGCGATGAGAGGTCCTAAGAGTCGGGAGGACCTTCTAGAGGTTAAGTGGAAGCACTAATATTTAAAATTTGATTAAAATGTTAATATATGTAAGCTTGAAATTATATTATACTTTGAATAATAAAAATGTAAACATAAAATGTTCATACATATTTTCAACTTTTTTTTAATATAGTTATATCATAATAACTATTAATATGTTGAAGTTAAAAAATTAGCAAGTCGACATCTTTGACCACTTAATACACTTAATGACCCTTTGATGCGCTGAATAGGCCGCTTAATCACGCGCCTAATGATGGCCCTCCCTGTATTCCTCTATATAAGTGGCGTTACAAAATGAAAATATTTTTTGGTCCGATTTTGTATCAGCATCCGTTTAGGCAGCTGTTGAATTTCCTTTTTAGATCCTCATAGCATGCTGGAAGTATTACTAGGCATCTCAATTTTAGAAATCTATATTGCTCCTCCAATCGACGCCACGACCACTATCATCGAGCAAACTGGTATAAAATCCGTGCAGAACTCATACACAATTCTAGTATGTATTTGATTAAATTTAAAATTATGTGTAACAACTTAATTATGTTAGTGATCCACTATAGGTTTTTTAAAATCTTATTTTTGCCCGATTTTTAATTATTTGAAGATTTCTCAGAGCTGATTTTACGTCTGCAGTTCACAAGTCTTACTGCTTACAATTTATTCGTGTGCATGTTAAGATGAATAAATTGATTACTTCATATAATATATTCAGATATAATAGAAAAGTAGTAGATTTTCTACCTTTGTGAATGAATGTGATCAAGTTTAGTGTCATGACTCCTTAGAAATTCAGATACTGGATACTTTGGTGTATAAAATTACAATATACTCTTTTCATTTTGGTCCCCGTCTCTCTTTTTGTACAGAAGCATGGCAAGTGATGCTAAAACAGAGGGACTTGCATGTGAAGAAACAGTTGATAGAATCAGCAACTTGCCTGCATTGTTACTAGACCTCATCCTCGAACACTTGCCGCTTCACGATGCAGCAAGAACGAGTATCCTCTCTAAAAGTTGGGAAAGTATATGAGGAACGCATTCACGGCTTGAATTTGATAATACATCTTTCTCGCAACTGGTTTCCAGGAAGGTTTCTCAGAAAGATACACAAACTCAACTATCTGAAGTTTCAAGAACCATCAGTAATATACTTTTAGCTCATAGTGGCCCAATTTTAAAGTTAGTTCTTTATATTCCTCAAGATCTGCCTCTTCATCAATGTCTAGATATGACTCTTTGGATTAAGTGCATATCAAACAATGGAATTAGGAAACTGAAGATTAAAAATAAAGCACCAAGTGCCTGCAAAATTCCCTCCTACTTATTTTCCTGTTTGGGATTAACTCATATGAAGCTCACTAACTGTATACTCAAGCCACCCCTTAGCTTTCGTGGTTTCTGTAATCTAGTTAGAGTTGAACTTGTGGATGTCATAATTACTACTGACTTGTCATTTGGGACTCAACTCGGTAGACTAGATTTGTATTGGTGCAGTGGAATTGAGCATATATGTAGTCAATTAAAATGTTATAAGAATCTTACTGATTTGAGCATCTTCCGATGTAGGGGACTTGAATGCTCGCTTGATAGCATCAGAAAGGAGGATTATCGAGTTGCAAAGAAAATCATGGATATAGACAAGCTATTTGACAAAATTCCTCGAATCAATGTTCTTGACCTTGATGACATTTTCCTCAAGGTGAAGTGATTTGGTTCAGATTCAATATGTTCTTTTGTTGATCAAAAGTTCGCCTAAGCTGCATTCTCTTGACATTTACCTGGTGAGAACTACTTCGGCCAATCTAATTAATTATACTGATACTTAATTAGATAATGTATCTAGCTATAATTTTGAAGGTTTCTGCATGCTTGGATTGTGACTTGTAGAACAGAGAGGAATTGGGATAATTTTCCTCCTTATGTAAAACCAAATTTAACTAAGGACCACTTATGTGATCAAATTATTAAATACATTTTGCTGCATTTGAATCCAACTCTGTGATTCTGTATGTGTATTTGAAACTGAGTGTTAACTTTATTTGGATTCCGACCGTCAGAAGTAGGAGATAGTAATGAATCTAAGATAAATAATCTATATATTCTCGGGCACAACACTAGGGAGAAAAATACACCTCCATCGGTGTTCGGAACTTTGAGTTCACATATAAAGCCTATGAGCTTTAAGTGAACAGATAGCACTTGTTTGGTTGACATGTCCGTAATCGGTATCCAAGAACTTCAACTTTTTGAAAAGTATTCATATGTGAAGTTGTTGGTTAAAAAAAGAGAGAAACTATGCTTTAAAGTTGTTTTGTTTGCTTTCTTGGATAATATTTTTTTCTTCAATTACTTGTTAACTATATTTTGTTCTCTTTACTAATCATATTATATCTTAAAGCTTCCCATGTTGTCTATTGTAAGATTGTATTCAGTCCCAATTTTATTTGTCAGTCTATTTCTTAAGTCTTAGAAATTGTTTCATTCACCTCTGCGGTGCATATACAATGTTTAATGTTATATTTTGTGGATAAGTTGGAACATACAGCACACACATTTACATCAAATATCTACAATAGCTTTCTTGGTAACATAACTATTTATTAATACTAAACTCTTATCTCAACCTTGTATATAGGGGCATGAAGTTCAGGACAGTGATGGTATGGAGTTGAGAGAATTAGGAACACTCTCTTCTATATGCGGTAGACACACTTAACTGCAGCCCAAGATCAGACCTTGTAACTATGCAGAATACTTTTCTTAAAAACACACACACTTTGCTGTTTGAAACAAGAGAGAACAGGGTAACACTTTTTTTTTATTAACTGGTTTGATACAATCTGCAGAGTACAATTTATAGTAGCAGCAGAATTTTCTAGAACAGAATTTTCTAGATGATTATTAAGTGCATGAGTCTAGTAGAATATTCTAGATGGTTATTAATTTCAAGTACATATTCAAGAACCTTTTAATACATGATTTATCTTAACAATTCTAGTACTTTCATGATACCTTCACAATCTTTCTGGAACCTTCTGGAAGTTTGCACAATATTTCAACACTCCCCCTTTGTGTGAACTTCGGATACTAAACCAAGTTAGGCTCTAAGAAACTCAAACTTCGCCTTAGGTAAAGCCTTCGTAAATATATCAGCAAGTTGTTCATTGATATCCACTTTGATAAGATCAATCTCATTTTGTAGCACCTTCTCTTGTATGAAATGATAGTGAACTTCGATGGGCTTAGTTCTTGCGTGAAATACCGGATTTGAGGCTAGTCTAATCGAACTCAAATTGTCACAATATAACTCCACCGTTCGCATAGAACCATGAGAAATATCCTCAATTAATCTTGTTAACCACACACACTCTTGTGCAGCAAGTGTGGTAGCATTATATTCTGCCTCCGTACTTGATAGGGCTATGGTAGCTTGCTTTTTGCTGCACCATGATATCACAGCTGATCCAAGGTCAAAACAATAGCCTGATGTTGATCGTCTTGATGGGGGATCTCCTGCCCAATCTGCGTCAGTGAATCCACGAGTAAAATTTCTGCACTTCGTTTATACATCAGCCCGTAGTTCATTGTATTCTTAAGATAACGAAGTATCCTATTAGATGCATCCAAATGTGGCTTCCTTGGCTTTTGCATAAACTGACTAATAACTCCAAATGATATATCTGGCCTTGTGATTGTCAAATAAATCAAACTTCCAACCAAAATGCGATATATTTTTTCATCCTTGAGCTCCTTTCCAGAATCGATTTTTAACTTCAGGTTCTGTTCCATTGGAGTAGCTGCTGATCTGCAATTAATCATCTTAAATTTCTTAAGAATCTTTTTAGTATATTGACTTTGAGTGACAAAAATACCTTACACCTTGATACCTCCAAACCAAGAAAGTTTTTCAGCTCCCCTAGATTTTTCATCTCAAAACGGATAGCAAGTTCATCCTTTAATCTATTGATTTCTTGCTCATCGTTCCCGGTTATTATCATGTCATCGACATATAATAACACAAGAACGTGCACCTTGGAATCTTTCTTTATGAATAAACTCGCATCAGCACTTGAGGAAGAATAACCACAAAATGATAGATATTGAGATTGTGTATCAATTGTATGGATCAGTTTATATAGTTTAATTGATGTTTTGTGTCTATTTTGGGTTGACATCGCCAGAACTCGGTAAAGGTCGCTGGCTTCATTCTGTTGTTTCACCAGAAATGACGTGGTTGAGGTTGGTAGTTCTCGTTGAGACTGAATCGGTGTTGCGGCATTGTTGGTGAACGAAAACGGAGACAAAATCGGTCGAACCCGTGATGATTTGGGTAGCAATCGAGCTCGTCGGATAATGAAAAGCTCGCCGAAAACTCCATTAATTTCCACGTGTTCTTCATGGTCCGGTGACCCGTTAACCCGTATTCTAACCCGGGTTTGGACACAGTTTTGATCCAAAAATATACAATTATTTTCTTAAAAACATGATTCTGAGTTTTATTTTAAAAACAAATTTTAAAATCTTTTTATTTATTTAAATAAATTGATTAATTAATAAATTGATTTATTTAATAAATAAATTTAGTTTATTTTAAATTATTTTCCAAAATCCAGAATTTATTTATTAATTTATTCATTTTAATCGATTAAATATTTTAGTGATTAATCATGTTCTTTAAATAATAATTTGATTTACCATTAATTAATTTCCAAAAATTAAATAAAAATATTTTAAATTTTGATTTTTCTTAAATAATTTTTTAAAACATGATTAATAATTAATTATTTTAATTATCAATTATTTTGAAAATTAATTTGATTATACTCTTTAATTAAATATTAATTGAACTGTTTATTCGTTTTAAATGAAATGAATGTTTCTAAAAATAAAAAAATGATCTATTTCCGACAAAAAAAATTTTAAATCTCAATTTTTCGGAAACGAGTCAGCTTTTGATATTTTTTTATTTTCGATCCAAATTATTTTGAAATAGGGATTACATATTTTATAAAAATACGAATATTGATGTCATTTCGATTTTAAAAATATTTTACGAACCTGTGTGATGATTTGACTTATGTGCTATGTGATTTATGTGCATTGTTGTGTCCTAATTGTCAAAACATAAATGTTCTTAATAAAATTTGTCACTACAGATTGATTGTCCCTACCTAACTCACAAATTATTTTCAAATGTATATATTCTTATAGTTATATTAAAATAAATATAATATGTTAAAATTAAATATTCACCAAGTTGACATCTCTTTGACTGCTTGATCGGTTGAATATGACGCATAATCTTTAAAAATGCTTAATAATGAATTAAATGATAACCCTCTCTGGATTACACTATGTAAGCCGCGTTTCAAAATGAAAACCCTTTATGGTCCGATTCCGCTTAGGAAGCTGCTGAGTTTACTTTTTAGAACAGTGGTATGCATTAGTGTGCAGTTGTTTAGGATTTCGGACTTTATCATTATCTAGACTTAATTATTTAAATATAGATTTCTACATGTATATTATTGATTTAGATATTTTGGAGATTTAATATTATTTTGGAGATTTTAGACTATTAAATTATTATTAGAAATATATTAGTGCTCTGTTGGCAGGTTTTTGGATTTTAAGTAATATCTCCATTTTATTTTAAAGAAGGGGTGTTACACATAACACTTTTGAAACCTTTTTGTAAGTAATGTACTTAGAGAGCTCCTTAAAAAGTGTTATGCAAGTGAATTGAACTTGCATAACATTGACTTACATAGCATTTGAAAGCGCTATGTAACCTCAAAAATAAACGCTATGCAAGTTAAAATCTGTAGTAGTGAAAAATATCAAAATATCAAAATCAGTTTGAAACAAGAGGTTTTAAAATTCAATTATAAATATATTAAATATGTAACTCATCTATCTATACTATATTATAATAGACGAAACATTAAAAGTTTGTAGTCGGGTGGTCGGTAATTGTTGAATTTACTTAATTACCCTTGAGTAAATACCTAATTTAATTAATTTATTAAAATCAACTTCTTATGTTATTTTCCTTACTTTAGTTACAACCACAAGGAAACTATGTTATAAAATTAAATCACTCATGAACCTTAAACCATTCTCACTTAGACATCATCCTATAGTCTGAGGTAATTGCCAACTAATTTTAAGTTAGACGATAACGTAGATGACTGCTGCAACTGGAAATTAGAACAAATTTGTAATTTGAACCAACTCGAAAATTGTTTGTGTTTAGCTATGCTTAACTATAATAATTTATACTATCTATACAATAGTATAGTAATCGGAATGTGTTATATTTTATTTCAACGGTTATTCTATATTTTAGTTATTAGAAATAAAAATAAACAGTGTTATATACAAGTTAAACTACTAAATTGCTAAATTACTAAATTTAGTCTTCTTATTTCGCTAAACCACGATCAAAACTTATCCTACTACTTATCCTACTAAATTATGATCACAGCTTCTTCCTAATTCTTTTATTATTTTTATTATAAATCTATATTTATTATATATTGATATAAATATATTAAAGTTATTATATAATCAAATAAATAAAATTTTAAAATTATTTAAATATTAATAAACCCGTGGCACGATTTAAGCTACTTTATATGGAAGGACACAAAAAGTGATCTTTATTTTTTAAAATGTGACCACCCAATCCCGTTGACGAGGAAAATTGAAGGCGAGACACCTCACCAGCATTTGTCGGGTCATTTTCTTACTATTCAAAATAGTTTCAAAATTCATGTAGCGACATCACAAATTAAGATCAAAGCACGACTTTTCTGATTAAGCCCTAAATCACAGCTACTACAAGTCTATCACCGAAACTCAGGTATCAAATCCATATATGATTTCTATTTATTGATGTATGTTTTATTCATTCGTTTGTATGTTTCGACCAACTATTGTAATTAAGGTTAGATCACGAATTTTGTCCCCCCCTTTAAAACTGTAAGTGCTATGGGTGAATTGTTTGTTTACAATTAGGATCATGAAAACATGATGAATTCAAATTGATATATGTAGCAAAATTTTATGCTTTTAGATGTTGTGACTTTGTACTGCGAGCAATTTAATTACTACTACTCTGTAACATCCTTTTAAATTTTTGTGTCCCTGCCTGTTTTCGAGTTCAGACTCATGGCTAGTGATGCGAAAACTAGGCAATTTGAATATGGAGGCGCAGCAGTTGATAGGATCAGCAGCTTGCCCACAAGCTTAATGGACTCAATCCTAGAACGCTTACCGACTGATGATGCGGCAAGGACAAGTGTTATCTCTAAAACATGGAGGGATGTGTGGCGAATGCACCCCCGGATACATTTGGATGAAAATTTAATCTCAGAATTGGTTTTTGAGAAGTTTTCTGAGTTAGATGAACATACTCAATTGTTAGAACTTTCACAAACAATTACTGATATATTTTCAGCTCATAGAGGCCCAGTTTTGGATTTCCTTCTTTTCATTCCTGAAAACCTGCCTATTCATCAAACTCTAGATATGGCTATATGGATTAGAAACATATCAGACAGTGGTGTTAGGAAACTGAAGCTTCTTAATAAATCACTCTATAACCCCTTCATTGTGCCCTCTCATTTCTTTTCCTGTTCGCAATTAACTCATTTGACCCTCGTGAACTGCGAACTAATTCCACCCTTTGGATTTGGAGGATTTTGTAACCTGATTAGTGTTGAACTTAAGTATGTCGGAATATATGCTGACATGTCATTAGGCACTCAACTGAAGGAATTGGATATGGAAGTTTGCACTGGGATTGAACATTTGGGATGCCAGTTTAACTGTGAAAATAAGCTCACTTCATTGAGAATCGTTGACTGTGAAGCAATTTATTACCAATGGTTTGAATGCATCCAAAAATTGCAAGTTCTTGAGCTTGGGATGAATGAATTGCCAAGTACCGGTAAGCAGGTGATAACTTTGGACAAGCTAGTCCACAATATGCCTAGACTCAGTTCTCTTTTTCTTGATGGCTTCTTTCTCAAGGTAATCTTTAACTTAATTGTTATTAACTACTATAATTAGTTGATCCAATTAAATTTAATTGTTATTAACTACTATAATTAGCTGATCCAACTAAATGTCTCACAGTTTAATTTATTTTTCGATGTACTTAGATATATTTGTTTTTGTATGTAGATTCTGAAACCAGGTGCAGCTAGTTTCATGAGGCTTTCAAGAACTATGGAGAACTTGAAATATCTGTACCTGCACTGTATTGAATTGTATGAATTGGATCAGAGTCAACATGTTCTTTGTCTGGTCAGAAGTTCACCTAATCTGCAACTTCTTAAAATCGATCTGGTGAGAACTTTTTCCCCAATCTTGTTATAATAAAATTTTACATACTTTTTAAGGTTTCTGCTGGGGACTCCAGAACTCATAATTTAAAGAGAAACATGGAATATATCTCTATTCAAGTATAATTTGTAAAGCATACACTAGATGTTTTTTTCTCTATTATTTAGAAACAACATATGTAAGAACGGAATGAATTTTATTCAATATAAATGCCTTAAATCTATAACTATAGGTATGCTTTAATTTTGCACATAAACCTAAAATACTAAAATTAGAAAACCGAGTGTTGGACCCGTAACCTAACAGTATTCAGAATATATAGGACCGATATAATCTAAAAGAAGATATAGCCCAACAGGCCTAAAGAAGAGAAAAGAAAGAACACCCTAAACCCACCCCCAGCCCTCCACCCCCCACAAGGATTAATTTAGAAGATATTCCTAGGAAATATGTGTATAAGAATCCAAAGTTCTTGTAATTACCTCACCGGAAAAGAATTCCCCTCAAAGTAAAGAGATATATGTATGAAAATGGAGGTGCAGTAAAGAGAAAAACACACTTCCCTTGAGTGCTTTGAGTGCTTGACTGCTTTTTTAGTTTGTTGAATATCATAAATCCTGTTGGGGTCTTCATGTGACACCTTAAGGTTTTCAGAGGAGTTGGTTATTACATGATATCAGATTTCGGTTTAGGGAGAGTCTACGGTTGGAGTCCTCCAACCACCATCTATCTAATTTACATATTTGTTGGTATTAGTTTTGGTAACTGATATATTTTTGGTTATGTAATTGTCTGCTCAATCGACACGATTGAGAGGGATTGTTGAATAGTTGGGCCTTCTAGCGGTTAAGTGGACACTGAAATGGAGTACCTTCTAGCGGTTAAGTGGACACTGAAATGGAGTTTTAAGCAAATTAGCAATATATATTTAAATTGATTATTTATTATCTATTACTATATGTAAACTTAAAATTATGTTATAATAAAATAACAGGAATCAAAACATAAATGTTCTTAATAAAAGTTGTCACTACAGATTGATTGTCCCCACCTAACTGACAAATTATTTTCAAATGTATATATTCTTATTGTTGTATTAAAATAAATATAATATGTTAAAACTAAATATTCAGCAAGTTGACATCTCTTTGACTGCTTGATCGGCTGAATATGACGCATAATCTTTAAAAATGCTTAATAATGCATTAAATGATAACCCTCTCTGGATTACACTATGTAGGCCGTGTTTCAAAATGAAAACCCTTTATGGTCCGATTCCGTATAAGCATCGGCTTAGGAAGCTGCTGAGTTTGCTTTTTAGAACACTGGTATGCATTAGTGTGCAGTTGTTTAGTTATAAAATAAGGAGAATTTATGAAAGGAATATGCTCACATGCAAGGCCCTCATAGATCCTTCACAACACATTGGAAGTATTACTAAATATTATGGTGAACATCTGTTTTCCTTCCAAATGTATGATAGTAGGCATCTCAATTCTTTTTTTTTATCAAAAAAAAAAAAGAAATGCTTGATATTTTGGTATCTATCCCTTTGGTAATATACATCATAAAGTAGGTTTACACGGTCTAAATTTGGAAATATTTTGTTCCCCTTGATTTTGTGTTTTCACTCCTAAAAATTTTGAAGTTCCCTTTCTCATAAATACATAGCCACTTTCCCTCTTTAGCTATTTACAGTATCTTTTCTACTGCAAGAAAGGATATATATTTATTCATTCAGAACTAACTGAATAACTTTAGTATTAACATTTTATATACCTGTCAACGAAAAAACATTTTATATAGCTTCATGGAGTACAGAGCGATGATGGAGTAGACTTATCAGACTTGGTGGTGTTATCAGACCCCATGATTCTAAGCCGACTTGAAACCATTATGATATTTGACTTGGTTGGTTCCCTCACAGAGTTTCAGTTGATAGAACTTTTGCTTGTGTCGTCCCCGTCTCTTAAACGGATTAAGCTTAAGACACTCACAATGAAGGATCCTACAGATGTGTTCAGGATTTCACAAGAGGTGGAGCAGATTCCTAGAGCATCTAAATCTGCACAGATCCAGTGGATGTAATAGCTGGCCTAGTGGCAGGGCAGACATGTCTTACAATCGCGTGTACGGGATTGTGTAAGGGACGTCTACTCCATGCCGTCGGATCTATATTTTAAGGGTCCATGTTGTAGGATTTTTTTGTCGATAGGTAATAATTTTCCGTGGATAGGAAATCTCCTTTAGGCGGAAAAAAAGGTCCCATCCTCGAAAATGCTCTTAAAAATACAGATCTAATAGTTGGGGAGAGTGTGTTATATAAGCTCTCCCTGATAGGCGAATTGGACCAGCACCCTAACAATAAAACTGAAAACTTGAAGCAAAATTCAGGTTGCAACTCTGACCCGTTGTTGCTCCCTTTCTCAAATTTCTACTTTGAATTAAGCAAAGGAGACCCATTCTCGTTACTGAACCTGCAGTCTCTTACCTTAACCCATCTTAAGCGACATGAAGAAGTTTTCGTTGTTCTAGACTGGCTTTGATATTGAACTCCGCAAAGCCCTTTAAACTTGTAAGTTGTAACTATTTGAAACTCACTGCACCTATGGAGTTTTTTTTAAGAGGGACAGAGTAGAAAAATACACTAGTCCTTGTGAAATTTCTTGGAGAAAGTTTACTATGAAAGTAAAAAATGATTGCTAAGTAAGATTAAACTCTTACCATAAAATGAAAACTTTAAAATCTCTCATTTGATTTTTATCAAGAGGCTTTTGGTAAAAAATGTTAGGTTCTATTTGCTTTTGGTAAAAAATGTTAGGTTCTATTTGTTCTACTCATGATATTAGTTTTTTTTTGCAATTATCACCTTTACACCACTTTAGGTGAAGGAAACAATAAAATGGTAGAGTAATGTTGGTAGTTCGGTTTAATCTTTCTTATTTTTAGGATTTCATTTTTTAATAATCTAATAATTACATTATTAAATATTTTAAATTAACAAATAAATAAAAACCAAATTCTAATCAACACACTTGAGAGTTTCTCACTAAACTCAATTACCTCACATGTCCGGTCTCTCCCTTCTTCTTCTACTCTCTGATTCAAAAATACCAGCACTTATGAATTTATTTATACTATTTTATAGTAGATGGAATATTAAAAGTTTAATAATTAATCGGTTGGTATTTACTTACATACCCTTATAAAATAATATAATATTAAAACAGTTAGAAGTCCATTTCTAATTCTTTTATTAAACTAATTAGGGGCCAAGTGTATATACTGTACTTTCACACTATACAACATACCCAAAAACCTATTATCGAAAAAGAATACACTAAACCTATTATCCAAAAACAATACACTAGCAAGAGGTTATAAAGGACCAAAGCACCCAAGTTCTGTTCTATAATATTCATACTATTTTATTAAAACAAATTTAGAGATTATTTGTTAGTCAGAGTAATAACATTAAACTAACACAAATTAATATATATTATCGACATGTGGTAACAAAATTTATATAATTGATTCAGGATAAACCAAAATTAAAATATAAAAAGTTAGATCAACTAAAACTTCCTCAAAAAAACATATCAGCTAAAACTCAATAATATGTATTTTTATTCGGACTAAAATAAAAGTTTTATTATTGATCTGGTTTTGAAAAGATCAAAATAAAATAAATCGTAATAACATTAGTTGAATTTGGTCAGTATAATGATCTTAGACTAATAAAAAATAAGGTATATAATTGATATGGACTAAAATAATCAAACTAAAATTATCAGTATAATATTGATCTTAACTAAAATTTATCTTTTAATTCAAACATAATTATATTTTCTAGAAACCCCTCTAAATCTCTATAAATTTTAATAAAAATAAATATTTCGTTCATTAATTTTTTTTTTTAAATACTACTTATTTCAATATTATCAATAACTTTGACAAAAATAATTCACTAACTTATACACATGTATATATATTTATGACTATTATCAAATCATTTATATTTAAAATTTAAAATAAATAAATTAAATCTTAAAAAATTCACTTCAAATTAAATTCAAAAAATATATGTTATTAAAAATAATCTGTGCATCGTAAAGGTTCCAAGCTAGTAAGTATTAATATTATAAATTTTGAAATTTTTTGCACGTAACCAATATAACAATAGAGACTTATTTTCTTTAATTTACACATAAGTTTACTAAATATACTAAGTTTTTATGAAATTTATAAATCTCTTAAAATTTTAAATGATTTAAATTAGTAATTTGCATTTTCTTTTTTAAGTATTTTTAAATTTTTAAAAAAATCTAAGATATTCAATAATAAAATTTAAAATAACATTAAGCTCGATAAAATAATCTAAGATTTTTCTTTAATTTGTATTTGTCCTCTAAGACAAAATGCATATCTATACTATATTATAATAAACAAAACATTAAAAACTTGGTTGGTTGGTTTAATTCTAATTGATATTACTTTAACTTTCTCTATGGATTTAAATTTTCGTTCATATTGAATTTTATATTATTCAAATTGATATTTATGTCAACTTTTATAAACAATTTAAATTCTAGTTAATATTAAGCTCTATATTATTTTATTGATATTGAAGTTAGCTTACATTCCAAATACAATTTTTATTAAATTAAATTCTAAAACAACTTTTATTATAACAACCAATTTAGTTAATATTTAGTTAAACTATAAAATAGATATTAATATTTTCCTCTATTAATTTAAATTCTAATTCATATTGAACTCTATATTAGTTTAATTGATGTTCAAGTCATCTTTTATAAACAATTTTAATTTTAATTTATATTAAGCTCTATATTATATTATTGATATTGAAGTCAACTTACTCTCCAAATATAATTTTTATTTAATTTATTTCTTGAACAATTTTTATTGTAACAACCAACTTAGGTAATTTTTATTTAAATTATAAAATAGATATTAATATCTATTAGATATAATAAATATTTACACAAATATAATCTAAAAATAATTACCCTGCAAGATAAAATAAAATAATTTGCACTTTTCATTCGAATTAAAATAAAAGTATACTATTGATCTCGGATATTATAAAATTAAAAAAATATAATTAATTACATTTGGTTAATATGAATATGTATTGGTCTAACACAAAAATAATAAATATTATTGATAAGTTACATTGAGTTGAGATTAAATAAAATAACATAATCTATTCATCCCCGTTAAAAAATATTAAATAATTGATCCAAACTTAAAAAAAAATCAAAATATAATTCGACCAACTAAAACACCATATATAATATTAATCGGGATTAAAAAAAATTATCCTATTAATCATGATTTAAAAAATTTTAATTGAAATTTAAAATAATTACTTAGCTTTGATTAAAACACAATAATGTAATAATATAATCGGGGGACTTAGTTAAAACACATTAATTTAAACTTTTGATCCCCAATAAAATAAAATTAATATAATAGTAATCATAATTTGCATATTATTAATCTTAACTAAACCTTACTTTTAATTAAACTTTAATATTTTTGTGAACACAAATAAAAATATGAATAAAACTACATCCTTTATTTAGTTTATATAATCTTTTTAAAATATCTCTAATTAATGAAATTATTAACACACATGTATGAATATATTTATCATTAAATCATACTATTTAAAAATTTAAGTGAACAAATTTAAATATTTAATTCAAATTATTTTCTTACAAAAAAATATATTTAATTATATAAAGTCTACATCGGTTTTAATCTAGTTAATATAAAAATCAAACTAACATATTTTATATAAGAATTCTAGTTTGCTTTTCAATCAGGTTCACAATCACTTATTCATTTTAAAGTATATAACAACAGAAAATATAAATTATTTTTTAATACACCTTCGTATTTCAAAATACTTATTCACCTTAGAGAAGTTTCAAACTAATCAAATTTTAATTAATTTTATATATATCATATAATTTATTTTTTAAAAAACTGTACAAAATATAAATAATTCTTATTAATATATATTTTATTAAAAATAAACATGTAAAAAGTAATTTTTCAAGGGAAGTCAAAATTTGCTGACCTTAATTAATTAAAAAAATAAATTTTGACCACATTCTGAAGTAATAAGGCAAAATTAATTCAAATGTAATTTCATTAAATAAATTTATCATCTATATATAAATAGATAAAAATCAAATATTATTTATTTTATTTTATTCTATTTACTTATTATGAGTTATTTCATTTTATTTACTAGTTATACCTAGTTAAATATAGGGTGAAAAACCTAAATAACCATTTTTAAATAACAATCCTCCAATATACCCACCAGAATTTTAAGCTCTTCAAAATACCCACTTGATACTCCATTTTTGGTGGAGTATCAGGTATCCTCATACTCGTTTGTCAGTGGAGTATCGACCTATATACTCATATTTGTCAGTGGAGTAACATGTGAGATACTCGTTTGTGAATGGAGTATCATCTAAAATTTTAAATTTTTATTTTTATTTTTTTAAAATATTTTTAAAAAAATTAAAAATTATATTCCACTGGAAAAGGAGTATAGGACTGATACTCCACTGGCAGAGGAATATCTTTCATGATACTCTGCTGACAAAGGAGTATCATCCTAATACTCCATTGAAAGTGGTGTATCATCCTGATACTCCAGTATTAGTGGAATATCTAGTGGGTATGGGCACCTTTTTTCACAATGGGTATTTTGGGTAAAAGCATATCTAAAAGGTATTTTGGTCATTTTTTTTCTTAAATATACTCCATAACAAAAAGCTTCACCGGGTAATATTTATTTTGAAGCAGCACCTCGATCCCGTTGATGTGGAAGCTTGTAGGAAAGACACAACACCAGCATTTGTCACGTTCCTTTCTTTAACCATACAAAACAGTTTCAAATTTTTTCCAGTGGAATGAAAAACTTCAGTCGAAGCATGTTTTTTCTAATTAAGCCCTAAATCACAGCACCGAAACTCAGGTATTAAATGCATATACGATAGTATGTTTTATTCAATCGTTTGTGGGTTTTGATCAACTATATATTGTACTTTACTTAATTTACATCTCGAATTATGTCCACTTTTTTAAAGAAACACTGAAAGTGCTCTGGTTGAATTGTTTGTATATATGGATCTTGAAAACATGTTAAATCCCCTTTTAATAGTTGAAAACAATAGTACAACGACTAAATTAACACAACGAGGTAGTTATATAACGAATAACAAGAACAAGACAAATCACCAATAACGAAAACAAGCCATGAAGGATGAAAATATAAAATAATCAGAAACTGTTAAATAAAACAAGACGAGGAAGAAAGATTATCGTAATGAAGCTTTCAACACAGCTGAGTCACCAATCCCTCAAGAGGAAGAGGCTGTTCTAGAAGATTTTATTGCCCTCACTTACTGTATATAGAGCCTGCAATAACCCTCCCAGGATAAAACAGCAACAAATTACCGATCTCACAGCAGCACGATGTTCAACGGTGATCAGACGTCAGTCGCCCGGAAAACCTATGTATGTATGTATGTATATTTTCCAGAGAGAGAGAAGGGAGATAGGCTGCTAGGGTTTTTCAGATGTATATCCCACTTTTCATCAAAAATGTTTTTCTTCTTTTTAATCCCAAAAAAAAACATAACTGATCAATTTTAATTAACATAAATATTTTTACTTAAAACATATATTAATATGAATATTATTTAGAATTGTAAAAGTTAGACATACCCTATTTACCAAGCTGAGGCCCATAAATTCTAGGCCCACTAACAAATTCTAACACATAATATTTATATTAATATATTATATTAAGTCACTATTTATTTAATTAAAACAATAGTAAAATCCCTTGCCCAGGTCACCTCGCATACGCGAGACGCCGAATAAATTCGCCCAAATCGCCCATTGACCTGACCTGAGTCGTGTCGTGGTGTGGCGAGGCGAGGTGGTGGTGGCGCGCGTGTGCGTGCGAGGCCCACACTATACCCATGCATACCCACATGCCTTAGTAGGTGTGCACTACACTTGCATGTTATACAATATAAAGCCACCAAGACTTTTTTACCATATCAATGTGGTACTCAAGTTTTTCTAACTTAATCAACCAAAAACGCATTTCAAGCTAGCCATTACAACTCCTTTTATTTATGGATTCCACTAAGAAAATGTCTTAGATCCAAATATGAAAGTTTGAATCCTCTAAGAAAGGAACAAACTTCCAACTATTAGTCATTGCTAAAAAAACCCAGAAAAAATTCATGTCCATGAATTTATATTCATGCCCATTAATCTCTGCTGTAGCCCAGAAAAAATTCATGGCCATGAATTTATATTCATGCCCATAAATCTCTGTTGTATCTCAAGTTGGTTCCATTTCTAACAATCCCCCACAAATTCATACATAAATATATATCTGATTTATCATGACTTGTTTTTCAGAGTCGGTACCCTTCCGGGTTTGAACCCTCCTAAGTTTTCTACTTCGATGGCTACCGGATATAGATGGAATATTTCACCTTGAATCTTTATCCGTGTATTGTAATCATACTCCATAGACGATGACAAGTCAAAGGCTATGGTCAGATCTACGGCTTTGAGACGTTATGGTCGTGTCTCTATCCTGTTTGTTGAATGCTTCGAGGAATAACCCTTTTCTCTAATTGCGACCTGACAATAACATTCTTTTAGCCGGGCATCTCTAAAGATGTACTGCTAACATCTCGTCTTACTACTTGACCCCATTCAGAGTTCTAAAAACTCTTGCTATACTAGCAGTTTCAGTACCTTTTGAGGTTTCCAGGGGATAGACTCAAATACAAAGTATCAATCTATATATAGTAAGGTACTACCGATTCATCCTTACAACTTGTTATTACCACATTGAATACACTTCGAGGGATCTCCTCTCAGGTGTATTGGGTTCCCGCTGTAGATGAACCTCGACTTAAGGACCACAGCATGTGTGGTGCCCTCCAAACCCGGGTCAGAAGTTTGGGGTCCACACACACACACACCTTATTTATTACCTGCTTATAACAATAATAAAGATAATAATAATATGTAGTGACCCTACTTACCAACTACCACGGACCGCAACAGGTTACAGAATGTACACAAGCCAAACACACTATTATATTACAAAACGTTCAAATCCCAACTATCCAAACTCAGAACTGAGTATTAAACATTATTACAAACTTTTACAAACTTAAATTATCCCAAAAGAAACCTACTAGCTCAACTCGATCAACCTGAACCCCTAGCTTTCGCGATGGACTGGGGATCCTCGCTACCAACTGGTTCCTTCTCAACTGGAAAAGAACATAAACAATATCGCACAAATGAGCTAACTAGCTCAGCAAGTCCCAATGACAAAACTGAGAATAATGATCATCAAGTGAAAAGGGTTATGATATCAAGTGAACAATGAATTATGATTTAGTATTTGATATTATATTTTCATTTTAAAAACCAAGGTTAGACTGCTGATCAGTCACGCACTAACCCCGAGTAAAGCACACGGCACTGCTCTAACTACTGGATCCAAGGCACACATTGGCCTGACTTTGACCATTATATGGTCTGACCACGAATCTGGTCCACCATTTTATAAAAACAATCACATTCTAGCATAATAACAGAATAAGCAGTGATAAACAATAAATAGAATCATTAACAACATTAGACGTTCAATAATGAAATGGTTTCAGTCTACATTTGGATCAATATGGCATTTTCAAAGCTTGGATGGTAGGAAATAAAACAATTGGATAACAAAGGAATCAATATTTCAGGGTTTCAAGGATTTGGTCTGTCAAAGCATAAGATACAATGGCTGGAATGTGTAAGCAATCTGGTTCAGTGTTTGATATTTAGTTTGTATGCATTTGTGGAGTAGTATCGGATATTTGTGGTTTCTATTTGGGTGTACAACAATCATTGGTCTCGAAAGAATCAGGTTTACGGCTCAAGATCAATAACTGGAATCAGGATTTTGGGTTCAGTGCATCAAAGCTCTTGCAATATAAAACAGGTCTATCAATCAACTACAATATATCTTGAGAAAGTTCAGAACACTTGCCTGGTACTAGCTTACTATACTGCACTCGCTTTCAATCACGACCGTCTTACTCCTCGACTACCTGTTTCCCTTTCCTACGCCTTGCCTCTTCTGCTCACATATCATAAGCATCTATCAATATTCAACTCATACGATTCTATTTGAAACGTACTTCTATCTACCCTTCTTTTCACCCAAATCCGATTAACGGATCGAAAACTATACTATAAACAAGTAAACATCGAATATATAGACCGATAACCAACCAACAAGTCACATATAACACTTAATACATCACATAATCAATGATATACCATTTATAAAGAAGTCTCGGGTCATGAACAGGCTTTCGGGTATTTAAAATGATTTTTAAAACATTTTTCAGAACTAAAACGGATCGTTTGATCAATTTTGCAGTAAATAACAGGATTCGGTTGGCCAAATCTGGCTTCAAAACAATTTTATAATAATTATCGAGCCTTAAAAATAATTTAAAATAATATTTTAAAGCTCAAAACTATTTTTCAGAATTTTTAAATCATTTTTAAATAATTAAATCTAATTAAATAATTAATTAAAATCAATTAATCAATTAATTTTCGAATTAATTGACCAATTAATCAATTAAAAATTAACTAAAATTAATTAACTAATTAATTCAAATTTATTTCTGAATTAAAAATAATTTTTGGAATTAAAATAATAATTTTTGGAATTTTCAGAAATTAAAAACGAATTTTTATAAAAAAAAATAAATAGGAAATATCATTTTTGAATATCTTTAAAACAGGAATCTTAAATTTGCAAGTTCGGGAAACTTCAGGGACTAAACTTCATCGTCCCCAAAAGTCCACGTTCCAAACTGTAATTTTACAGTTCCAGTCGCCGGAAAATACAGGGGTGGCCGGAGAACACGATTACGGCACCCTCACCTCACCATCTGCTCAAGATCACATCTACACAACATCGAGAATCTATTCGTGCAATCAAAACATATCAATCATCCATGTTCTGGCCGGAAAATGGCCAAGAACATCGCCGGATTCTGGCGAAACGACGAAAACTTCAAAATACAACTCCCTTCGATTCAGACATCCTCTGTTAATGAGCTATATACCAATCGATTGCAAATTTCATAAGGAACACAACCCACTATAAATCAATAGTTAATCACCCCTAAATCAAAAAGCCTCAAATTTCAATTGAAAACATTCATACGGGTTATAAACCCTAATTTCAAAATTCGAGAATTAAACTCAATTTTGAGCATGTTATTGAACTCCAAATCAGACGTATGACATATAAAAATCATCAGGAAAACAAGCTCTACAACATGCAATCATCAAATCATTCAAACAATCATCCGAACAAAAATTCATATTTTTAATAAAAATAATTCGAAAATAAATAAATTTTTAGAAAATAAACCTTGATTTCTGCAGTGATATGGAACACAGAATCTGATAGTACTCCTTGAGACCTTCGATTTGGTTACTCTAACTTTTCCAACTGATTTCAATAACACCTTGAAATTGTAGTTTGATTCTCAGAAGGTTTTATGAATTTAGGGTTTTTCTCTGGAAAATTATATATTTAATTGACTGCAAATGATTTTTATACGGAATAAAATACGGTAAAAGGCTATTTATAATTAGGGAAAATTAGTATCCCGTTGGATCATTCCGGATATGAAATGGTACGTTTATTTATAAAAACTGATCCAAACGGTACCTATTTTCCGGATAATTATCTAAATCAGTACAATTTATACTGCGGTCTTGGTCTCAGCACCTGGTTACACGAATTACGAGGTGATAATTGTGATAGTTTAATAAAAAGCTCCCGTTTATCGAAAATACGAGTTTTATCGATTTACCGAAACGAATAATGTTTCGAAAATGTTGCGCCGGGACCCTCGCAGGACAAGAAGTACGCCGGATCGAAAAAGTCGAAACATAGAAAATGCTCGGAATATTGCAATTAGGTTAAGAAGGAGTTCTTGAAAGAGTTTCGGGTTATAAAAACGTAACAACGGATGACGTAGGTTGGTTCCCGTTTGTATAAAATAGTTTTTAAATACTCGGAAAAAGATTTTATAAAATCCATATAATTCCTATAAATTCATAAATCAACATAAAAATAATTATGAAGATATGACAATTATCTATATTTAATTTTGGACATATAAAAATTAAAATACTCAATTAATATTATTTTTAAACATCCAAACACATTTAACACTTAATAATTAATTCACAGAATAAATACTGAACACATAGAATAATTATTTATTAGCAAAAATAATTACAAGATATATCCCGAATATTACAGCATGCTCAAGCCCCTTAGTCAAAGGATCAGCTATATTATCCTGAGTTCATATGAACTCTATAGCAATAATCTTATCAGACACAAGACCCCTTATAGACTTAAGTTTTAACTTGAATGTGTCTCTTTGTTTTAGCATTATATTTTACACTTCTGAACTTTTCGATAGTTGTACGGCTATCACAATGAACAAAAATGGCAGGAAGCGTTTTTCTTACTACAGGTGACATTGACATCAGTCCATGTAACCATTCAGCCTCCGTCCCCATGGCATTAAGTTCACACAACTCTGCCTCAAAAGAAGACTACTTAATCAAAGTCTGTCTAAAAGACTTCCAGGACACTGCTCCACCCGCAAGGGTAAACACATATCCAGTCACACCATTGAAACCAGATTTATTAGCTATCCAACTTGCATCACTGTACCGCTCGAGTATCCCCGGAAATCTCTGGTAATGCAAACTAAGAGAAAATTCAAATATAATTTAATTAAATAAATTTATCAACTATATATAAATAGATATAATTCAAAAATAATTTATTTTACTTTATTCTATTTACTTATTATAAGTTATTTCAATTTATTTACTAGTTAAACCTAGTTAAATATAGGGTGAAAATCCGAAATAACAATTTTTAAATAACAATCGCCCAAAATACCAACCAGGATTTTAAGATGTCCAAAATACCCACCAGATACTCCATTTTTAGTGGCCTGATACTTCTTTGTCAGTGGAGTAACATGTGAGATACTTCTTTGTCAGTGGAGTATCATCTAAAAATTTAAAATTTTATTTTTTATTTTTTTGAAAAAAAATTCTAAAAAAATTAAAAGAGATACTCCAGTGGGAAAGGAGTATCAGGACTGTACTACACTGACAGAGGAGTATCTGCCATGATACTCTGCTGACAAAGAAGTATCATCCTGATAATCCATTGAAAGTGCGGTATCATCCTGATATTCCAGTATCAGTTTCAGTGGAGTATCAGGTGAGTATTTTGGGCACATTTTTTCAGAATGAGTATTTTGGGCAAAAGTACATCTAAAAAGAGGTATTTTGATTATTTTTCTTAGGGTGAAAAACATAAATAACCATTTTTAAATAACAATCGCCCAAAATACCCATCAGAATTTTAAGTTGTCCAAAATACCCACCAAATACTCCATTTGTAATGGAGTATCAGGTTTCCTGATACTACCTAATACTCCTTTATCAGTGGAGTATTGACTCATATACTCCTTTGTACCAGTTTCGGGATAATTATCCAAATCAGTACAATTTGTACTGCGGTCTTGGTCTCAGCGCCTGGTTACACGTATTACGAGGTGATAATTATGATAGTTTAATAAAAAGCTCCTGTTTATCGAAAATACGAGTTTTATCGATTTAACGAAACGAATAATGTATCGAAAATATTGCGCCGGGACCCGCGCAGGACAAACCGTACGCCGGATCGAAAAAGTCGAAACATGGAAAATGCTCGAAATATTGCAATTAGGTTAGGAATGAGTTCTCGAAAGAGTTTCGTGTTATAAAAACGTAATAACGGATGACGTCGGTTGGTTCCCATTTGTATAAAATTGTTTTTAAATACTCGGAAAAAGATTTTATAAAATCCATATAATTCCTATAAATTCATAAATCAACATAAAAATAATTAGGAAGACATGACAATTATCTATACTTTATTTTGGACATATAAAAATTAAAATACTCAATTAATATTATTTTTAAACATCCAAACACATTTAACACTTAACAATTAATTCACATAATAAATACTGAACACATAGAATAATTATTTATTAGCAAAAATAATTACACGATATATCCCGGATATTATATCCTTCCCCCATTAAAAGGATTATGTCCTCAAAATCTCCTAAGAAAATAAATGAGGGTACTTTTCTTTCATATCACTCTCTAACTCACATGTTGACTCTTCAACCTTTGGGTTTCTCCACAATACTCTTACTAACTTTACCACTTTATTTCTTAATACCTTATCTCTTTCCTCTAGAATCTCTATCAGACTCTCTACATATGATAAATCTTCCTGAAGATCTATTGGCCCATATTCTATTACATGTCTGGAGTCTGGATTATATTTCTTAAGCATCGATACATGAAAAACATTGTGAATGTGCTCCATGTACGGAGGTAACGCCAACTCGTAAGCTACTTTGTCAACGCGTTTTAGAATCTCAAAAGGTCCGACATATCTTGGGCTCAGCTTTCCTTTCTTTCCAAACCTCGTTAATCCTTTCCACGGTGATACTTTCAGTAATACTAAGCTCCCTTCTTCGAATTCCATGTCCTTCCTTGATTGATCTGCATATTTCCTTTGACGGTCTTGTGCTGCTATCAATCATTTCTGGATAACTTCAACAACTTCCTTTGTCTACTGTACTAATTCGGGTCCAAGTATTTTGCGTTCTCCTACCTCGTCCCAATACATTGGAGATCTGCATTTGCGTCCATAAAGGGCTTCATAGGGTGGCATGCGAATACTGGCGTGATAACTGTTGTTGTAAGAAAATTCTACCAGAGGTAAATGCTCGTCCCAACTTCCTTTGAAATCAATAGCACAAACACGTAACATGTCCTCGATTGTCTGGATCGTTCTTTCACTTTGGCCGTACGTCTGTGGGTGGTAAGCCGTACTCATATTCAGTCTCATTCCAAGACATTCTTGAAAGCTCTTCCAAAATCTTGAATTAAATCTTGGATCTCGATCAGATACAATAGACACCGGAACTCCATGACGAACTACAATTTCCTTCAGGTACATATGGACTAACTTGTCGAGCGAAAATCTTTCATTGATAGGCAGAAAATGAGTTGACTTGGTAAGTCTATCCACTATAACCCAAATGGCATCATGATTAGCCCTTGTCCTTGGTAATCCAGCTATGAAATCCATGGCGATACGTTCCCACTTCCACATTGGAATTTCCAATGGTTGTAGCAACCCACTTGGTCTCTGATGCTCTGCTTTAACTCTCTGACATGTATAACATCTGCTAACCCATTCCGTAATTTCCCTCTTCATGTGTGGCCCCCAATAATTGTCCTTTAAATCTCTGTACATTTTGGTACTCCCTAGATGGATTGAATACCTCGAATTATGAGCTTCCTATAAAATTTCATTCTTCAGCTCTATTACTGGTGGAATATAAATTCTAGAAGAAAACCTAAGAATACCTTGATCGTCCTTTTGCGTGCACAATTCTTCACCTACCAAACGATTTATATCTTGATCCATTATATCTTCCTGACACTTCTTTTCTTTTCTAACAACTCCGGCTGAAAAGTCATACTATACACTTTTGCTTCATCAGGTTTGCAAACTATAATTTCCAATTCCAATCTCTGATATTCCTTATATATTTCTCCGGGTACTGATATCACATTTAACTTTTCCTTCCGACTAAACGCGTCTGCTACAACATTCGCTTTACTGGGATGATAATTAATCGAGCAGTCGTAATCCTTGATTAATATTAACCATCTTCTTTGCCTCATATTAAGTTCCTTCTGTGTGAATATGTACTTCAAGCTTTTATGATCCGTGTAAATCTCGCACTTTTCTCCATATAGATAATGTCTCCAAATCTTCAAAGCGAAAACTATGGCTGCTAGCTCCAAATCATGAGTTAGATATTTCTGTTCGTGTGGTTTCAATTGCCTCGACGCATACCCAATCACCTTATCGTGCTTCATCAGAACACATCCGAGTCCTTTATGAGAAGCGTCACTATAGATTATGAAATTCCCTTGATCGTCTGGAAGTGACAAAACAGGTGCCGTGATTAATCTTCGCTTCAATTCCTGAAAACTTTCTTCGTATTTATTGTTCCATGTAAACTTTTCATTCTCCCGTGTAAGTTTTGTCAATGGTGTTGCGATCCTTGAGAAATTTTGAACGAATCGGTGATAATATCCCACTAATCCCAAGAAACTTCTTACCTCTGTGGGCGTTCTCGGTCTTTCCCAGTTTGTAATTGCCTCAATCTTTGTTGGGTCAACTTTGATCCCTCCATTACTGACTATGTGTCCTAAGAACTAAACCTCTTATAACCAAAACTCACACTTCGAGAATTTAGCATTGTTAGGAATATGTGTATTAGTTTGATGATAAGTTAAGCAAAACACTTAAGTAGAAATCTAGTGTTTGTAGCCTTAACGGATAAGACCATCTTGGCTATCCGTTGAAGGAGTAGTTTTACTTAGCAATAAGTTTAGTATTGTAACACATTTCACTCTCTGGTTTCAAGATGTAATTCTTAGATATTGTTAGGAAATAATCAGTCATGTTGACTACTAATGGATGTACAAATAGGAGGGCTAATTGTAAATATTTCATGCCTTGTAATTTTGTATAAGTGAAGAAGTATCAACGGATATTGAAGACCTTCAACGGATAAGAAACAAAGCTTCAACGGATGTCACTAATGCTTCAACGGATAATATCCATCAACGGATAAATGCTTCAACGGATAATATCCATCAACTAGATAAATGCTTCAACGGATAATATCCATCAACGGATAAGTGCTTCAACGGATAAAGACTTCAACTGATAATGCATCAACGGATAAAGATTCAACGGATAAAGCCTCAACGGATAAGGTATCAACGGATGAAAGCTTCAACGGATGCTTAGTTCATTAGCAGTTGATAGTGACAATTCACATGCTGACAGAGGCACATGAGTTGACAGAGACATACTGGAATGTGGAAGCCTCTAGGAGGAATTAAGAAAATGCAGTATTTCCATTCTGATGCAAACAGGGAAGTATTCAAAGATTTACAGATTATCCTAGATTGCATTGGATAGAGAAATGAAGAAGAAACATGTGAAGAATCTTTTCAATTGTATTTTACAGTTTGTCTTCACTTGTAAACTTGGTGATATATAAACCAAGTAGCAGTTAGTAATTAGATATGAATTTTCCTGAGCTGTTTAGAAATATCAAAAGAGAAAATCATCTAGTTTGTACTAGGAAGCAGCTGTGATTTAATTCTTTGAATCACAGATTTTCTGAAATAACACATCTCTGGTGGAACAACAAATCCACCAGAAAAGTTTATAAGTTCTTTGTGCTCATTACATTTGTGTTTGAATATATATCTGTCTGCATCAGCTTCAAGCAATTCATACACATTTGATCACTCAAACACTTAACCTTAGAAACTGCTCAAAACTTGAAAAAGTTTTGAGATTTACATTCAACCCCCCTTCTGTAAATCTCATTGTTAGTCTACTGGGAATAACAATTGGTATCAGAGCAAGCTCTTAACATACAAAGAGTTTAAAGATCTATTCTGCTAACATCATGAGTGCACAGAAGAATCCTCTTGCTAACATCATGAGTAGGAAGGATATTGGTGTAAAGATCCCAGTCCTGGAAAAAGATAATTATCATCACTGGAAAGTGAAGATGCATTTACATCTTCTTTCTCAAGATGAAAGCTACATCAACTGTATTGAAAATGATCCTCACATCCCTCACAAAGTAGCCACAGCTGCTACTGCAACAGTTGCTGTTGGACAGTCCATTCCCAAGCCAAAAGTAGAATGGACTATTGAAGACATGGAAGAAATCCGCAAGGATAAGAGAGCTATGAACATTTTGTTTAATGGCTTAGATCAAGATATGTTTGACAATGTCATCAATAGCCGAACTGTAAAGGAAGTTTGGGATACTGTACAAATCATCTATGAAGGTACTGAGCAGGTCAGATTGAACAAAATGCAGCTTCTTATTCAACAGTATGAATATTTTCACTTTGAAGATGGTGAATCATTAAATGATACCTTCAACAGGTTTCAGAAACTGTTGAATGGATTGAAGCTGTATGGTAGAGTGTACCAAGTCAAGGATTCCAACTTAAAATTTCTTAGGTCTCTGCCAAAGGAATGGAAGCCCATGACTGTTTCTTTGAGAAATTCTCAAGATTATAAGAACTTCACAGTTGAAAGACTATATGGAATTCTGAAGACTTATGAACTTGAAATGGAGCAGGATGAGCTGTTGGAAAAGGGAAAGAGAAAAGGAGGAACAGTTGCTCTTGTAGCTGACAATGAGAAGATGGAAGCCAGGAATGAGGAGAAGATAATGCCAAGTCTCAAAATTGGCACAAGCAAATCAGAATCAAGCAAGGGTAAAGAGCAAGTAGCTGAGGATGAAGACAATTCCAGTCAGGATGAATCTGATGATATTGAAGAACATTTGGCCTTTCTGTCCAGGAGGTTTGCAAAAATGAAGTTCAGGAAAAACACAAAGTTCACTAAGCCAAACAAAAACATGGTGGACAAATCAAAGTTCAAATGTTACAACTGTGGCATTAATGGACACTTTGCAAGTGAGTGTAGGAAGCCAAATTCTGAGAAAAAGAAATTTGAGCATGTTGATTACAAAAAGAAGTATTTTGATTTGCTCAAACAAAAGGAAAGAGCTTTTCTCACTCAAGATGATTGGGCAGTAGATGGGGTAAATGAAGATGATGATGTGGAATACGTCAACCTAGCCCTGATGGCTAATTCTGATGAAAATGAAACTAGTTCATCAAGCAACCAGGTAAATACTACTGATCTCTCTCAGCTTTCTAAACATGAATGCAATGAATCCATAAATGATATGACCAATGAATTATATCATTTGCGTGTTTTCCTTAAATCACTAGCAAAAGAAAACACTAGGATCAAGGAGAATAATGTGTTTTTAAGTGATAGGAATGCTGTGTTAGAGGATCAGGTAATTGAGCTTGAAAAGATAAAACTTAAATGCTTTACTGTTGAGAGTGAACTAGCAGAAGCTGTTAAGAAAGTAGAAATTCTTTCTACACAGTTAGAAAGTGAGCAAGAGGTAATCAAGGCCTGGAAAACATCTAGGGATGTTAGTGTTCAGATTGCAAAGGTTCAGGGAATTGAATCATTCTGTGAGGAAGCCTGGAAGAAAAACAAAAAGGAGTTAGAATTAATTGATGGATTGTCAACGGATGTGGAATCAACAGATGATGAAAGTTATCCATTGAAGGAAGAAAATGAGCATCCGTTGAAGGCTCATCAATTAAAACATGCAAGTTCTTTTAAAAATAAAAGTCTCAATAAAAAGAATGATTCAACTCTCAAGAACTTTGTCAAAGAAGGAGCTAGCACATCCAGAGATGTCAGTAAGGTGAATATAGGACACATGACTTTAGATCAGCTAAAAGATAGGCTTAAATTGGTTGAGGATGAGAAGGAAACTAAAAGAAAATCTAAAAGAAATGGGAAGGTAGGGATTAATAAACATAACAATTACACACCAGATAGGTATGCTCCTAGAAAAAGCTGTGTGCATTGTAAAAGTGTTAATCACCTATCTGATAATTGCAAATCTGTTAAAAATGCTCCCATGCCTTCAAATCCCTCCATGCCTAACATGTCTATGTCACCTCTACATGTTATGCCTGTTATGTCTCACCAGAATCCCCATGCACATTTTGCAAACATGCCATATATTAACAATCCTTATTTTACTGCATTTAGTATGCCTCAAATGCCATACAATATGCCTATGTGGAATAACATGTTTGCACAACCTATGCCTTATCAAATTCAATCAAATGTGTTAAATGATTCTGTGACTAATCCTACACTTCAACCAACCACATCTGAGACCAAGGTTGACCCAAAGTTACCTAATTCAAAAGATGCAGGAGGAATGAAGTCTAGGAAAAATACTAACAAGGCTGGACCCAAGGAAACTTGGGTACCAAAATCAACTTGATTGATTTTGTTGTGTGCAGGGACAAAGAAGGAATCTATGGTACTTGGACAGTGGTTGTTCAAGACACATGACAGGAGATTTCACCCTGCTCACAGAGTTTAAGGAGAGAGCTGGCCCTAGCATAACCTTTGGAGATGACATCAAAGGATTCACTATGGGATATGGCTTGATTTCAAAACAAAATGTCATCATTGATGAAGTTGCATTGGTTGATGGTCTCAAACATAATTTATTGAGCATCAGTCAACTATGTGATAAAGGGAATACTGTTTCCTTCAATTCTGTAGCCTGTATTGTCACAAGTAAAAAGGACAATAAAGTGGTTCTAACTGGAGTTAGAAAAGGGAATGTGTACTTAGCTGATTTCAACTCTACAGATGCAGAATCCATTACTTGTCTTCTCAGCAAAGCAAGTCCAGTTGAAAGTTGGTTATGGCACAAGAAGTTGTCCCATTTGAATTTCAAGACAATGAATGATCTAGTCAAAAAGGACTTAGTAAGAGGAATGCCTCTAGTGGAATTCACAAGGGATGGATTGTGTGATGCTTGTCAGAAAGGAAAGAAAAAGAAAGTATCATTCAGTAAGAAGCTTGAATCTGCAATTGATGAACCACTACAACTTCTACACATGGATCTTTTTGGACCAGTCAATGTATTGTCAATTTCAAGGAAAAGATACTGCCTAGTGATTGTAGATGATTTCTCAAAGTTTTCATGGGTTTATTTTCTTGGATCAAAGGATGAAGCTAGTGAAATCATCATCAATCATATCAAGCAAGTCAACAATCATCCTGATTTCAAAGTAAGGAATATTAGGAGTGACAATGGAACTGAGTTCAAGAATTCAACCATGAAGTTGTTCTGTGAAGAAAGTGGGATCATGCATGAGTTCTCAGCTCCAAGAACTCCACAACAAAATGGTGTGGTGGAAAGGAAGAACAGATCACTAATTGAAGCTGCAAGGACAATGCTTGAAGAGTCAAAACTCCCAACTTATTTTTGGGCTGAGGCTGTTAACTGTGCATGTTACACTCAGAATATTTCTCTAATCAATCAGGCAAAATGCATGACTCCCTATCAATTATTCAAGAGAAAAAAACCAACTTTAAACTTTCTACATGTATTTGGTTGCAAATGCTACATCTTAAGGAATCAATCTGATCATAAAGGGAAGTTTGATGTAAAGGCTGATGAAGGAATATTTGTTGGTTATTCTGCTGGAAAATCATATAGGGTCTACAATCTAAGAACCAACATTGTCATGGAATCTGTACATGTTGTGTTTGATGATAAAAAGATTGATGGACTAACAGATGAGGGACATCATGAAGGACTCAAATTTGACAACATTGAGATATACTGTCATGATAGTGAAGATGAGAATGATGAAGAAGGCATCTCAAGAAGAATTCAGAATTTGCCTTTGGATAATGCACAGAATGCTGCATCCATTGAAAGTCATAATTCAGCTTCCGTTGAAAGAAGCGATGCAGCATCCGTTGAAAAAAGCGATGCAGCATCCGTTGAAAGACAAAGTGCATCATCCGTTGAAGTTCATAATGAAGCATCTGTTGATCACAGTCTGTCAACGGATAAACAATTCACTTCATCAGTTGATAGAGCTCCCAATTCCTTTCAAAGGATCAGCAACTCAGGGGGAGTTTCAAAAAATCAACATTCTATCTCACATCATGACAATACTGAGGCAACCTCATCTAGGGCTAATCTACCAACTCAAAGGAAATGGACCAAGAATCACCCTTTTGAACTGATCATTGGTGATGTACATCAAAAGTACAAACTAGAAGGGCTACTCAAGATGAATGTCTGTATAGCAGCTTTCTATCACAGGAGGAACCTAAGCGAGTGGAAGAAACTCTATGGGATCCAGATTGGATTTTAGCAATGCAAGAGGAGCTAAACCAATTTGAGAAGAACAAAGTATGGAAGCTGGTACCCAAGCCAAAGAACAAGAGTTCTATTGACACAAAATGGGTATTCAGAAACAAGATGGATGAAAATGGCATTGTCATAAGGAATAAAGTCAGATTGGTTGCTAAAGGCTATTCTCAACAAGAGGGAATAGATTTTGATGAAACATTTGCTCCAGTTTCCAGACTTGAAGCCATCAGAATCTTTCTAGCCTATGCAGCTAATGCCAATTTCAAAGT